>NC_081181.1:216671292-216947277 GCF_029867415.1 Vicia villosa
ATTTTTTTTTAATGTGAGAAACAAATTACAAGTTCTAAAACTCTAAATTCATAAAAGCCTTAAATTCTAGACTAAAAGAAGAGAGAAAGTTATCTAATAAAATTAAAGACGATTTATTTTATTTGATATTCTCTAATTTCTCAGTGAAATCTACAATATATAAGATTATTAATAAATAATAAGCTTAAAGGCTCAAATTTTAATAGAAGCTCAATTAAATAATAATACAAATAAAAGTACTAGTAATATAAATTATAATATAAATTTCAGATAAATTAAAATATGAGTGAAGACCCATTTTGGTCCCTCACAAAAACTATAGAATCCAAATTAGTCCTCCACAAAAAATAGGACCCGATTTAATCCCTTACAAAATATAACCGGGTCATATTAGTCCTTCTGGGGATATTTTTTTTAAACCGGTTTTTTCTTCTACTTTTAAACCGTGACTGGACCGCCAAGTCGTATTTTATTTTTCATTTTTCATTTTTTAAATACTAAATTGATTTTTATTTTAAATTTCGATTTTATTTTTAAACAATTCAGATTTTAAAATACAAAAAAAAAGATAAGATTTGTTCTGAAAAGGAATCAAACTTAAGACATTTAGGTCACATCCTATGCCTTTACCACTATGCCAACGTACACTTGTGACAAATAATTCGCATGATTTATAGTAATATTAAACAATTCTAAATTTAAAATATAAAATATAAAATTTGTACCCATGAGGTCTCAAACTCAAGTCCCTTCAAATTTAATGATAGTCACTTCACTGTAAATATGAAAAGTGATTTAAGAGCGGGTGAATCAGTTAGATTAATCGGTATTAGTGAATTTTTCTCGATTATGAATGTTAGCAATATTGTTCTAATTTTTTCGAAATTGTTATAATAGTTTCAAAAAAATCAAAACATTGTTAACATTCATTATCGAGAAAAATTCACTAATATCAATTAATCTAATTCATGCAACCCCTCTTAGATTACTTTTCATATTTACAATAAAGTGACTACCATTTAA
Source organism: Vicia villosa (assembly GCF_029867415.1). Lineage (NCBI taxonomy): Eukaryota > Viridiplantae > Streptophyta > Magnoliopsida > Fabales > Fabaceae > Vicia > Vicia villosa. The sequence continues at coordinate 216,672,316 of NC_081181.1, forward strand.
TTTGAAGGGACTTGGGTTTGAGACCCCGTAGGTATCAAAATTTATATTTTTTGTTTTAAATTCAGAATTGTTTAATATTATTATAAATCATGTCAATTATTTGTCATCAATGTACGTTGATATAGTGGTAAAGGCATAGGATGTGACCTAAATGTCTTGAGTTCGATTCCTTCTCAAAACAAATCTTATCTTTTTTTATATTTTAAAATCTGAATTGTTTAAAAATAAAATCGAAATTAAAAATAAAAATCAATTTAGTATTTAAAAAATGAAAAATGAAAAATAAAATACGACTTGGCGGTCCAGTCACGGTTTAAAAGTAGAAGAAAAAACCGGTTTGAAAAAAATATCTCCAGAAGGACTAATATGACCCGGTTATATTTTGTAAGGGATTAAATCGGGTCCTATTTTTTGTGGAGGACTAATTTGGGTTTTGTAGTTTTTGTGAGGGACCAAAATGGGTCTTCACTCTTAAAATATTTAAATATAATTTCTATACCCAATCAATTCTCCAATATAACAAAACTATATTGACCTCCATCTTAATTTTGAGAAACAACTTAGTCATTACTTTCTCCAAATAAACATCATTATTTTCACTAATATGAAATGCTATCCAAGAAGATATATGTACTCAAAAAAGAAAAATATAAATTATTAGTAAAATTGAAAAACAAAATAACTATTGTACTTTATTGAAACAAGAATGAACTCAATATAATTTTATCAAATTCTAAAGAATGCCAGTGCAATTAACCCTTCAAAAAATCAAGGGTTAAATAAGTTTTTGGTCCCTATAAATATTACAATTTCATTTTTAGTCCCTCCTGGGTTTATGCAACGGTTTTAGCTGGTTTTGCCAACAGTTTTTTTGTAAAAACCGTTGCCTAAAGGCAGGGAGGGACTAAAAATGAAAACTGCAATATTTATAGGGACCAAAAACTTATTTAACCCAAAAATCAATGACTAGTGTATTATGTCCCAAGGAAAAAGGGCAATGACACAATCACACTGTCATTTACATTCGGATCAACTAACTACTTAGAAATTATGAAAGAATGACAAGGTTAAAAAACATCTTCAATCTCATCATACATGTATTTTTCTCCTTCTTTCTTCATCTTGAACACCAATGTTACCTCCTCAACTACAGCATGTCGACTTTTGTGCACGTTCGTTGATACTAATACTAATTCTTGCCGGCTGCAATGTAAGAACAGACACTCAACTTCATTGACAGAGCTATTAGATAACACAATAAACTTGTCCATGAATTCAAGGAAGAGGAAGTTTGATTACCATTTTCATAGAGCCAGTGTCATCAAGTCTTTGTTTTATATCCCTTGTAATTGAAAAGAAAGCCTTTTCCACATTTCGACTTGTTTTTGCACTCTGCAACAGAAAATACTTCAGTTTGCAGTTATAAAACAAAGGTAAGGAAATATCAGCATTTTCAAATTTACACCACTTACTGTTTCAAAGAATTTGATTCCATACTCGTTGGCTAGTGCTTGGCCCTTGGAAGTAGGCACGGCCTAGAGAGAAATATAAAATCAAATTTGACATACATATGAGAAAGAGAAGATTTGTAATGTGTAAGTGTTACTAGTTTTGTATACACAATTGATCATACTAGTATGAATTATTCATGTCATGTGAATATGAAACACAAAATTAGGTGGTAAAATGGATCTGGTTCATCTGGCATATGGCTGTGGGGCGGACTATGCATTAGGATTTAGGCTTGCGCCCTCTAATAGTTTGTCCCCGCCTGTTTTTTTTTTGAGCTTTTAAAGATGCGGACATTAACATGAACTTTTGCAATTTTTAGGCTTTAGGGATGCAAAGTCCGCATGTCCATCTCGCCCCGCCCTTATTTTTTCATGGGAGGACCATGGTTTTAGACTCACACTCTCAATTATGTCTGTCTCATCCCGTTATTTTGCAAGCTTTTGCGGGACGGACCTAAACGGAGCAGACATGTCTGTTTGCTTATTGCTACCCTTACATAAAATAGTTATATAACAATTGAAAGACAAAAAAGTTCCTCAATGTTTACATACTCTTTTGCTATTATCCATGTCAGCTTTGTTCCCAACCAGTATTTTGTTGACATTGTCGGAAGCATGTTGCTCAATGCTAAGCATCCAACTCCTAATATCTGAAATTAATATAAGTTGGGTGAATATTCCATGTGGTAAAGCTTTTGAAGTAAAAAAAACAACACAACTCTAGTTCAACTTTTAAACCAAAGCACAAGATGGAAACTTTACTGTTAAATGAAGATTCATTTGTAACATCATAGACTAGTAATATGCCCATAGCACCGCGATAATAAGCTGAAGTAGAAAAAGAAATCTAGTCAAGGTTTGGCTCAAAACTCGACTCAAAATAAAGTTTAAACGAGATATATCAGACTTTTTGCTTATATTTAAGATCAAAAGGAATACTTGGCGAATACTCTTACTCGCAAAGAAATTTAAATCTTACCTCTTGTAATTGTTCGGAATCGCTCCTGACCTGCAGTATCCCAAATTTGGAGCTTGATCCGTTTTCCATGCATCTCTATGTTTTTGTTCCTATAATCAATGCTGCATCAGGAAGAATGACTGACTTGTGAGTTGTGATTTAGGAGAAATCCTCACACACTAGATAGTGCAAGTATAAACCTAAATCATGAAAACTCACCCCATAGTTGGAAGATAACTAGTATTGAAAGAACCTTCTGAGAATCGTACAAGAAGGGAACTCTTTCCAACACCTGCAATCAAAAGTTAATATACAGAAATCTTCACATATTAAGGACTTTGTATACCAATTAAACATTCCTCTAAGAGGAACAAATTGATTGTAATTAAACAATTTGAGAAAGCATTTTGATATTTAGTAAATTTTGATCCTAATTGTCACACTAAAAATCTAAGTATAAAAAATGGTGGTTTACTTGAGGAAATTCCCAATTCAAACATTTTTGACAGCATAACTGCATTTATACTTGAACAAAACACACATCTGCGTCGTCTTTGAAGACGTGCAAGATGGATTACTTCGACAAAAAAAATTCACAGTTAAACCATCATTTTCAGGGACTCATACAATCTTTGTCTCTATTAAATCATGGTCAAATAGGACATCTAATTGTTTTGTAGTTAAATTTACCCTCTAAAATTTTAAGACGGCTCTGACACACAGAGTGAAAAGATTCAATTCTAAAACCAAGTACATTAGTCTCACTGTGAAAAATCAAGAGACAAGGGATAGAGGAGTGAGTAATTTACCACTATCGCCGATCAAAAGAACCTTTAGGAGATAATCGTAATCCTCAGTTGGAAGAGCCATCAACACTTTCAATCAGTGAATGAAATCGCAATAAATCAAATTGATTCCTATAAACAATAAATAAAAGATATGAATTTCACGTTAATTCATTCACGCAGGAAAACGAAATGCAAGAGATTGAAATGAAAATATACCGATCGGAAGAGAAGTAACAAGGGAATTGTGAACGAGAGGGGGTTCTGTAATAGTTCAACAGAAGAACTAGAATTGTTTTGGAGGGAATGAACATCATCGTATGTATTTGTAACGTAAGCAATTATGCCTTTAAATTAAAGTCAAAATATTTACACGAAGTAATATATATTTTATATCGTACATAATTAATAAATATTCAAAGAAAATAAAATACAAACAAAATTGGAACAAATCCGTGCATATGCGCGGGTTCTGGTTTGGTACGTGCATTTATTTATATAATATATTTATTTAAAATTTAAATCAAAATTTTTAGATCATAAACATCATTTTTTGTATATAAAAATATTTAAATCAATAATAGATTTTTTCCCGTATACAGTATTATTTATGTTTAGGTATCTTTAGAAAAATATTTGGATCAATAGTAAATTTTTGTATATACAAATATTTAAATTAATAATAGATTTTTTTTCCAGTTTACCATTTTTTAATCAAAATTTTTTGGATCACAAATACCATTTTTCATATATAAAAATATTTAGATCATTAATAGAGTTTTTCCATATACAAATATTATTTATCTTTGGGTATCGTTTACAAAAACATCTGAACCAATTGTAAATTTTCGTATATAAAAATATTTAGATCGATGATAGTTTTTTTTCTCGTATACCTTTTTTGAATAAAAAAATTTTGGATCATAAATATCATTTTTCATATATAAAAATATTTAGATAATTAATAGATTTTTACAATATACAAATATTGTTTATATTTGGGTATCACTTACATAAAATTATTTAGATCAATAATAGTTTTTTTTCCTGTATACCTTTTTTGAATAAAAAATTTTTGAATCATAAATATCATTTTTCGTATATAAAAATATTTAAATCAATAATAGATTTTTTCCAATATACAACTATTATTTTTGTATAAGTATCATTTACAAAAATATCTGAATCAATAGAATTTGATACTAATAGAATGTGACAAATAATAATAGTAGTATGTTACAATTGAATAAGTAATACATTTTTTCCGTGTATATATATATATATATATATATATATATATATATATATATATATATATATATATATATATATATATATATATATATATATATATATATATATATATATATATATATATATATATATATATATATATATCTTCTATTTAATTGTGCAAACTTTATTTTAATTGTATAAACTTCATTAATGAAATATATTAATATAATAATATTTTGAATCATATAAATTAAAGTTAATGATAAAAGACACACATTTTTGTATTTTATCCAATAACACACATTTTCAAGTATATTTTTCAATTCATTTTGATTGAAATAATGTTTTTTTAAAACATATTGTATCTTAAAATAAAAAATATTTCAAATTATATTTCTTCGTTATTAATATTCAATTAATAAAGTTAATCTTTAAAAATTAAATATTATTTTAAATGTAAATTAACAATCATTTAAAATGATCATAATAATTTTTTATTAAAAAACAATTTATTGGAATATTTTGATCAATAATTATTAGAAATAATAATAATAAAGTAATAAAAAGTTAAAAAGTGAAAAGTGAAAAAAGGAAAAATTGAAAAATGGGTTGGAAAAAATCAACAAAAGATATTTTTTGCCCCCAAATAATTAATTTAAACTAAGATAACCAAATGATATTTTGTGATTTCCAGAACAACAACTTTTTTTATACTATAGATGTCAAATATATTTGATCTAAACATTAGACTAGATACGAAAATATTCTTTAAAATTATATATATATTCGGTCAATCAATCTAGAAACTCTTTTCTAGTTTAAAAATAGGTTTAAAATAAATAAAATTTAATTTTAATAATTAAAAATGACGAGTTAAATATATAATTATATATTAATTTAAAGATTTAATTATTATACATTTTCGGTGGATCATAACCACTTATAAGTAGGGTTGTCAGGGTATCACAACCACTTACAAGTAAAGGTTGTTTATGGTACACTTCTGTAAGAAAACTAAATTGAACTATTATATAGGGTCACCTGAACCGAACACAGCCGTTTCAATTTTTATAGAACCGAACTAAATCAAAAGTTTTGATTTTGTATAATGGTTATGAATTCCAAACCATAGCAAACTATTAGAAGACAATTTTTTTAAACCGAACTATTTAGTAAAGAACTAAACCGTTAAATTTATATTTTATTTTTTAAATAAATATATATTTAAATTTGTTTTTAGTATTATTTTATAATTTATTAATATAGTGTTTTACATAATCCTTTTTAATAAATAATATACTAAAAAAAATTATTTTCGAAAAAACATTTTTTTTATATTCAAAATTATCGACTTTTTTATTTTAACTTCAGTTCGTCGGTTCATGGGTTTTTTGAACAACCCTACTCACAAGTAATACTTTATATGTGATTAAAGATAAAGTCAAATATTTATACAACATTAACGGCTATGATTCACTGACGATGTAAAACTTATTTACAATGTTAGTGTATTTCAATTAAATGAAACATCAAAAACTTAAAACATTGTTTAAACTCTAAATATCTTGTCTTACAACTTAAAGTTTGTAACAACTTAAAAAGAGTTTTTTTCGAACAATTTTTGAAGCAAATTTATCAAATAAGTATTTATATTTTGTTGTCTCCAAGATATCATTTCAACTTCTATCGATGTTGTTGTGGACTAGTGTTAAGTGCCAAAATATAGTTATTTTGTGTTTATAAATAGTGGCACTTATCGATACTTTTTGTTAATATCGTTGAATAATTCCCCGTTTTGTGCATAAATATGTATACTTTGTGAATAGATATATTTTCATACACTTTTATACATTTTGATAGTTTTCTACTCTTTTTGTAGGTATTCTTGCGTATTTGGAACATGAGCAATAACGTGTCGAAGACACGGCTTCAAACGCGCGATTTTGAGCGGCGGAATCAATTCATTCGGCGAATAAAGCTCAAAATCAAAGAATAATAAATCACCAATTTGGTTGATATGTTGTCATTGTTAGATAAGAAATTGAATAAGATTTCCAACGCTTCGAACCGGGCGCAGATCGGAGTTACGGTTCTCAAGTTACGCCATTTTTACTAAAAGTTGTTTTTTTCAATTCAGCAGGTTGGGCGCGATGCGCGCGACGCGTGCTGTACCAGATCCAGAATTGTATAAATAGGCGGAAATCAAATATTTTAGGGCATGATTGGATATTTTAGAGCTCCAATCCATCCAATAGCATTTTTTTAGTGGAAAGATGCTAGAAAACACATTGGAGCTATCAAATGGATGATCCGGGATTGAATCCTTCATCAATCGGAGCCGACAAACCGTGAGATTTTTGGGTTTTTCTTCTTTTCTTCTCTTTGTGGTTTCATTTGTGGGTTTTGTATATATATACTTTGATCTCATGTATATTTGTCGCCCATGGCGTTGTATAAAGTTGCTTTACAATATAAACTTGTTGTTTTTCGTGATTTTTTACATCTTGATGTTTAGGTTATGTTTGGTGGGTTGTTTTGCATCTTGATGTTAGGGGTTTGTGTTGTTGTAGAGATAGACCTCACAAATCTTGATTAGGAGATATAGTCATTAGCTTCTTGATTGCAGAGATAGATGAAGAGTTAATGTTCACTTTGTGTTGGTTCGTAATGCTACCGGGTTGTTCGATTGGTGGAGACATCGTCGATCGAGCAATATTTTAATTTAACACGGTAAGCTACCGTATGTTTGATTGGTGGAGAAATCGTCAACTAAGCATACGATAGAACTCGTGGAGGTGTTTGGATACGAATGCCGACAACGGGCAACACGTGAATGGTTTAAGGAGTATAGTAGACTGGGTGAAACTGGTCGATAAGTTTAAGTTTGTGAAGAGTAGATTATATGCAATACTTGATAGTTTCTTCTATTTGAAGAATGTATTCTTTTTGTGTTGATATTTACTTTTTCATTTCATACTTAAATTCATTCAAAATCAAACTCATAACTAAGAATCCGTCGAACGGCAGTTCAGTAGCACTAATGTATGTGGACACGATAAATTCCCGGATAAATATTTCCAAAACTTTTGTTGTTTGCCGCATTACCGCTCCAACAACTAGCTCGACGGATAAAAGCGGCTCAACCCAATCTTACTACCTGAACGGCCCAGTAGCCTTGGCCCAATCACCTTAAGGCAGAAAGGGAACACTTTCTTTCCCTGCCCCTCTGTCGAGGACGTACCTCACCCCGGTCCGAGGACAGCCCACCATCGCACCCCTCGACAAGACTTACTGCTGCGTATAGTAGTGGAACATCCACTCTGCTTCCTGTCGAGGATAATGGATCCCCTGTTCGACAAGAAATATCCCTCTTCCCGACCAACGACTAGTTACGGCAGCCTCCCAGGATCCCTAGAATTACTCCTGGAATACTTGTAGTCACGCGTTTTGGGCCTAGATCCACGATCCAGCCCAAAACGTGGACCAATGACCAAGCGGTAGGGGCAATATAAAAACCCGCTCATTTGAGATGGTCAGGTAACACAATTGCAAACCCTTGAAAAACTAAAATGTATATGTGCTCCTACTTACTTGATCGTCGGAGTACCTGGCAAGTACAACCCCTCCTCCTCCTCATCACCAACACCATGCAGACGTCCCTGGCTCATTTATGGTTCTTATCAGCAGGTCAGTACAAATGTCAATCTATTAAACCTTTCTTGTGACATGGTAGACCGCAAGTAAATTTTTAACAACTTAAATATTGATAAACTTCTTTCTTCAGAAGTAACTATCACAAGAATAGTCAATAAAATTCTATATGAAATAATTGTATTATGAAAATAATAATATAGTAGGTCTTACGTTTTCTTCTGGCTACATTTCTCTTAGTAACTTTAACTCTGCCAAAAATTCATTCTCGTTAATATCAGATTGTTCATTATGCTTACCCGTTTAAAGTTACTATAACAAGAATTCAACATTGCATCATCCAAAGATTGTAACTTATGAGAAGTAAACTAGAAACCAAAAATATTTTTATACTCTAGTTATTATTGAAAAAGAATTACAAGTGTGAGTAGTATGGGGAAGTCTCACATTGGTTAGCAATGTGGAGATTTGAGCATTTATAAGTGGGAGAATCCACAAATTTATCACCTTAAGGTTTTGGATAAGTATGTGGTGTGTCTCTCACAAAGTGTGTTACTCCTAAGGGAAGCTCCTCAAAGTTAAAGATGTTCCTCGTGTTGATCCCCTAAATTGCACCAACAAATAGTATCATGAGTTTTTGGTTTCGAGTGAATGGATCAGCTTACTTGTATCAAAATGTTCAGGATTGCACCAACAGTTATTGCTAAAATCTCTTATTAAGATAGAAAAAACAACAAGGGAAAAAAATCATTAATCCTGAAAGATTCCTCTTCAGATAGCTCGACTAATAATGTATTTAAATTTTCACCAAATTATCTTTTTCTTTTAATTATACGTCTTTAAGAAATATTTTGATGATATTCAAATCAACCTCCAAAAACCTTAAGGTTAAGTGTGAGTTTATTCACTATTCTCCCCTTCAAGCGAAATCTCTTCCATGCCCATAAACTTGTATGGTCGTTGCGAGTACTACAATGGGATACGTCGCCTGACCATAACCATGCCAGGAAGACTTTCAATACAAGGAATCAGTCCCTTAATTAAACAAGAAGACTTTCGAAACAAGGAGTCGGTCCCTTAATTGAACAACCGGCTCTAATACCAGAGTTGGGTCATCATGAAGAGCATCCACATTGGGTCAAGAGCAACACACAAGTGAAAGAGACGCCACATATTCACCCAAAATGTTAATGTGATTGGTGTATGCATCATCTCACTTATAAGTGCTCAACCTCCACATTTTCAAGCAATATGGGACTAACGACTCACACTTGTGCACAACACCAACGAGTAGATGACAATGATTTTTTTATTATAATGGGCTATACTACTTTCCTAATCTCATCTTTGATACACCAAAATTTGCCTTAATCTCTAAAAGTCATGGTCTATCTTCTGTTATTTTAAAGTCAAATATATGAAATTCTAGTATAGCTAGATATAGTTATAATTACTACTATAAGATAATGTCTTTTGGTCTCAAGAACATTGACGCCCCCCCCCCCTTCAAAGGTTGATGGGCGCGGTGTTCGCAGACCAACTAGAAGAAAAAAACACTTGAAGTCTATGTAGATGATATGGTAGCTAAGACTCTAGAGCAGGGAATTGTTGTGAAGACCTCAAAGATATATTGGGCTCTGTTAAAGATATAACATGCGTCTCAATCCAACCAAATCTTAAGATTTGTATCAACCAAATATTCAGGTTTGAAGAAAAAAATTCTTAAGATTCTTATTAATCAAATGAATATTAAGCTATAATCAACGTGAAAAGTTTAACCACAATTAAAAAAATTTAGCAACTAACAAAGAAGTGTTCAACTCCCACAAAATTTGTTGATAATTATTTCATTTTATTGATATTTAACTATCACAATCTTCCTTATTAATAATAAAAATGTATAAATCGTTAGTTGGTTCAGTAGTGATTGATGCTGGATTTAGTAGGAAGAACCACGATTCCCGCTACTTTGATCGAGAGAAGGCTATAATCACTTAATAGAAAAAAATTACAAAATAAAACCAACAATTGTAATATACATGAGATGAAAAATTAACTAAAGATGATTTTTTTAAAATAACTAGAACAAGCACTCATCCTCAAAAATTATTTTACACATTCAACAAATAAAAATCACAAATCTTCCATCAAACTAATTTTAACATATATCAATAATTTGATAGAACATATATCAGTCATTGAATGTAAACTGAAAATTATTTTAGAATTAATTTTCTCAATATTTAATCCAAAAAATATTTAACACAGGTATTAAAAAATGAAATACAAAATGCCTTCACAAATATTCTAGCCTTAACTCCCAACGGCTAACCCTAGTACTTGTCTTCGTGCAAACGATCAAGCTACACCAGAATCTGGAATTTAACAACCATGTCTCAAAGAATCGGAACAAAGCTATTTGTCAGCAGTTAGATTTTTTTCTCTTTCACTCATTCATTTGTGTTCAATACATTAAACCCTCAACATTTTCAACATTGCTTCGTTTCATTTTCCAGGACTATCATTCTACACTACAAACGACCAGTTCGTGAAATTGTTCTCACCATTCGGAGCACTTAAAGAAGGTTTGTGTACCCTCTTCTTTCTCTTCTCACCCCCCAATTCCATTGCTATGTTGGTTTTGAATTATGATATTATGCTTTTGCAGCTTCACTTGTGGTAGACCCAAAAACCAAAAGAACTAAAGGTTTTGGTTTTGTCTCCTATGAGTCTGAAATTGAAGCAGAAAAGGCTATGAAAGCTTTAAATGGAAGGGTAATTGTCTCTTTCCTATATCTATATATTGGTTTGTAGTGTCTATCAGAATAGGAATATTATGCAGTGAATGTGTTTGTTAAAATGCCTGAGTGATTAAAGATTTGGGAACTGTTTGGATTGGCTTGTTTTTTATTGGGCATAAGCACTTGTGAGACTCTTTAGAAGAAAATATGAAAATAGTTCGTGATATGTTCTTAAGTTCTTTTCAACGTATTTCCAGAAACTATCATTAATAGTTTATGAAAATAGCTTATAACTTAAAGAGAATTTTTATTTTGTTGTAGAAATGGTTTATATATAAAGCTTTAGTTTTAAGTGTCTAATTAAGTTGTTTATCCAAATAGAGACTTAAAGCTTTAGTTTGTTTTCTAGTTTAGCTTTCTCTTCTTTTTTTGTTCTCTAATCATCTGTTTGACGACGAACAAGCTTTCTGTTATTGGTCAATGAAAACATGCTTTCATGTAGTCATTGCAATCATCATATCTAATCTATTGGATAGAGATCAAATGGCTATTATTGTCATACATTTGGCGTATTGATAACTTATAGTTTCAACTGATCTTCGTCAACGGTCAAGATCATTAATTGCAGTGACGGCTGCATCAAATCCATTTTTCTTAGACTTTGTAGAGAATCTGACAAATATATTATACACCTTCCATATATTGTTGTTCTTTGGAATTAATTTATAGATACATTCAATGGAGTAATGTTATCTACATGGTGCAGATAGTTGATGGAAGGCTAATTTTTGTTGAACCTGCAAAATTGAAGGATTCTTGATACGTGATTTCTTTCCACTCTCAAATCTTGTGTATTTCTGATCATTTTTAGATATCAAATCATGCTTGATCAAAGTGTATAGCTTTATGTTCTTGCTTAAAGCAACTCCGGAATTTACCGACTGTTTCTGTATGAGAAAATTTCATAATATGATATTGACAAACAGATTGAAGCATTTTGGGCTGCATAATTTAGGGATCAAAGTTGTTAAAATCATTGTTCATATTTCAACTGCAAATGAAGCAACTCTTTCTTAAGGTAAACAATTACATTCAAGAAAGATTGTGAGCTTATTTGGGTTATAATCTATCCAAATTTCATAGTTTACATTCATAGACTGCCTTGAAAGGTTATGAGCTACATGAATTCGAACATATCCATAAACAAATTCATGTGTGGACACAAACTTTCTTTATGCCCATCCCCTATAGATCTATGTAACTACATCTAGCAATACATGTACGCATATCTCTATATCTCTGTTGACATATTCACATTATTTATTGTTATAACTTATGTAAAGGAGATTAAGGACCAAATAAAAGTTAATAATAATAACTTGATCATAATAGTTAGATTTATTTGCGGGAACAGGAACATTAACTAACTAAACCTTCTCTCAATTGTAAATTGCAATTCAATCAATGAAATTATTCGTGAATGTTTAGCTACTGAGTTTTCTCTCATCATGTTCACAAAGTTTAACATGGTATTGCAAGCCATACCGAATCCATATTCTTCCATTGCTGCAACAATGCACAATACAATAACAGTAATACAAATCAAGACAAACAACTGCTTCGTACTATACATTTTTATTAAAAAAATTATCAATTAGCATTTTTGATTTATTTTTTAAATCGGGTAAGGAAGGTTTAGACTTGTCTTGACGACAACTTATAACATTTATTGACAAAGCTGCAGGGATTAATGATCCTAGTTTCCATAAGTATATGTTTGCGAACTGGAATGAGGTCCGAGATTTTTGCTTAAAAGGATATCAACCGTCATGCTATCACTCAACTCAAACTAAACGGAAAAATAGTAAGCAATAACAGAATAGTAAGAAATAACTGATAACTAAAATATGTGCGGAAATACAAAACGGTTGAAGCAAGTCGTTTCAACCGATCTGTTCATAATAATTCTTAATCATCCACAGTGAAATCAAATTACATATTTTTAAAAGCAATAAATCATTCTGTTACATAAGAAAAGACCTATAGCTCAGATATACACACAAATCAGAAACCTAATCTAAGCCTTCTTAGGAGATTTCCTGGCCTTGGAAGGAGACTTGGTAGCAGTAGAAGCACTTTCAGTCCTCTTTGGCAAAAGCACAGGGTTGATGTTAGGTAGAACACCACCATGAGCAATGGTAACACCAGCTAGCAATTTACCAAGCTCTTCATCATTCCTCACAGCCAACAACAAATGTCTAGGACTGATTCTGTTCTTCTTGTTGTCACGTGCTGCATTTCCAGCCAACTCAAGAACCTGAATAATTAACAAATTTCAAATTTAGGGTTGCAAACTCAATAATCTTGATTAAAATCAATTAAGTGATAACAAGATAATTGAAATTTACCTCAGCGGCGAGATATTCAAGAACAGCAGCTAGGTAAACGGGAGCACCAGTACCAACACGCTGAGCATATCTACCTTTCTTCAAGAATCGACCGATTCTACCAACGGGGAACTGAAGTCCAGCTCTAACAGATCTGGTGACTGACTTCTTCCTTGGTCCTCCTCCTTTCCTTCCTCCGGCTCCCTTCTTTGCCTTTGTGCTTGCGTCCATTTCGAACCCTAGATTCTTGCTGTGATTTCGGTGCTTTGTTAAAATTGAATGTTGATGAGTTGTGATGATTTGAGATTTGAAGATTTGTTGGCAGGATATATACTATAGTAGTGTTTTCGACACCGTGGCGATCCCCGTGGGAACTTGCAGAGATTGAAATAGTGACCGTTCGATTGGAAATTATCCATGACTCAGAATCATCTGCGTGGCGATCCGCGTGTTTTTAAATATACCAATGAACGCCTTTATTCCACAACACACCACTTTGCAGTTGCACTTTTCCATTTTAAAACAAGGAAAGTTACTACTCACTATCTCAATAAATCTATAATCCATAATCAACGTACTACATTTAAGAGTTAACGATGTGTTCGATAAAAATAGTTGGTAGTTGATAGCTGATAAATGATAATTTATAGTTGATGATTGATAGATGATAAGCTAACATGAGTGTTTGATAAATTAGCTGATTCTTTAGCTGATAGATGCAAAATGACTTAAAAGAACATTTTAATTAATAAAGGTAATCATATATTTTGTTAAAATAATAAAGATATAAATCGAAGAAAAAATCACAAGCTAAAATCTACAAGCTCAAAAGCTACTTCAAATAATTTATGAAAGAAAAGCTAAAAGCTAGTAAAAAAACTACAAGCAAAAAGCTAAAAGAGAGTTACCAAACAGAGTTTTTTCATTAATGAAAAACTGAAAAGTTAAAAACTCTTTTTAGGGTCTTACCAAACAGACCTTAAGACCAGTATTCAGTAAAGTGAATAAATAATAAGAAAAATTTATATATTTTATGTCATTATTATAACTGATGCAGACGATATTGGTATATTTTGTTATTTCATTTATAAGGCACTAAGGCAAACATTCTCTAAAAGAAAAATATCATGAGAGAAGGAGAATAATAAAATAGAAAGAAATAAGAAAAATTTAAATTCTTTATGATTTTAAATGAGAAGAAGCCTCATTTATATAGGAGAAATGTTGTCTCAAAAAGAAAACAATTCTTTGGTCATTCAAATGAGATGATCGATTAACATAATTATTACATGTGAATAATTGATTATTAAAGCCACAAATTGAAGATTTTGCTTTCTAATTCTTGTTAATCATTGAGTTCGCACCAATCACTTATAAGCGTTACAAAGTGAAAATAATTGAATATAGTATTATGACTAATTTAATATCCTTTGTAAAAATGCTTCTACATGATCAGACAGTCCCTTAATCCACTAGTTAGGACTTTAAAATAATTTTATGTGGTATTATAAAATCAAGAGAGACATCTTAAAGGTTTTAGTGTGTGTGTGTGTGTGAGAGAGAGAGAGAGAGATAGAGAGAGAGTTGTTTTAGTAGCTTAGGAGTTACTCTTCTAAAAATATAGCACTCAGACAGACACGTTCAGACGAGCTTTCATACTTTATCTCTTTCATAACTCTAAAGTTTGAAGTTCCTTATACATCAATCATATAAGCATTGCACTGGAATTCTAGTATTTTACTTGATGAGGCTTGGTATATCTTTAAGATCGGACACCATCATCAGTGAGTTGAAAAGTTGCACCACTGACTTCAACAAGCATATGTGTCGTTATCATCAAAACAACAAGGCAGTCAACAATATCAAAAACATTGTTTCAACAAAGTTTGTTTAAGCTTCATACCTACAAGCACATAGATCAATAAATTGATTTGAAAGGAGCGTCTAACATAGCTCTTATTTTCACTGTTGAAAATTATGCATATTTGGAGGATTGCATATACATGCACCTTATATTCAAGTTCTCCAAAATAGAACTGTAAACGTCGAGCAATCTAAAACTAACACATTAATAAAAGAATACCAACTTTTGTGTGTGGAGTTTGGAGAATTTGTAACCTTCATGTACATGAGATATTCGCATATAATCTACAAATTAAGAATTTAAGGAAAACTACATCATATCAGGATTGTTCTAATATGATGCAGGGAATGACAGCGTAAAGTAACTACTATCAAATAATTGTGTGATCTTAAGTTACTCAACATGTCAACACTCTTCATAATGCTTAGTTCACATGAGCATAAGTTAAAAAGGCTTAAAGTAAGTGAATGCATTTCAAAATGCAAGGATAAGAATAAATATGAGAAGGAGAAAATCTCATTTAAGGCTTTTGTTAGCCCTTTTGTAAAAAGATCTGAAAGATTGCCTTGTGAAGACACATAAGGAGTGCAAATAAAGCCACTGTCTAATTTATCTTTAATGAAGTGTCTATCAACCTTAATATGTTTGGTTTTGTCATGTTGCACTGAGTTATGAGTTATGCTTATAACAGACTTATATCACATTAAAGTATCATCGATTCATCACACTTTATCCTTATATCTTCTAAGATTGATTTCAGCCATATTAGTTCACATATCCCTTGTGCCATTTCCATGAACTCTACTTCAGCACTAGATCTTGATACTACATTTTGTTTTTTACTTTTCAATGTCACAAGATTTCCACCTTGGAAAATGCAATAACCTATAGTTAATCTCCTATCCACAATTGACCCTACATAGTCGACATATATGGTTCAAGACCTATACTCTCGTTTCTTTCAAACAAAATTCCTCTACCAAGCGTTCCTCTCAAATATTGTATAATTTGGAGTGCATCTTATAAGTGAATCTCCTTTGGTCAGTGCATGAATTGGCTGACTAAGCTAACAAGAAAAGTAACAACAGGTTTAGTATGTGAGAGGTATATAAGTTTTCCAACTAATATCGGATACATTTCCTTATCAACCGCAATATCTTCTTATGCATTTCCCAGCTTTACACTTGGATCAACTAGTGTATTTACAGGCTTGAATGTTGTCTTGTCAGTTTCCTGTCGAAGATCAGTAATGTATTTCTGTTGAGATATGAAAATTCCTTTCTTAGAGTGAGCAACTTCAGTTCCCATAAAGTATTTCAATTTTCCCAAGGATTTAATCTCAAATTCCTTGGCTAAGTTTATATCCAATAATTCTTGCCCTTCCTCACCATTACATCTGACTATAATATCATCCATACATACCAATAACATAGTTACTCCCCCTGTTTCAAAATGTCTGATAAATAAGGAGTGATCTTATTGACTTTATTTGAAGCCCAAAATTATCATTACTTTAGTGAATCTTTCAAACCATGTTCGTGGCAATTGCTTTAACCCATATAAAGTTTTTTTTAAACTTGCACACGGTGTTAATGGTAGTACGTTTGTGGAATCTAGGAGGTACATCCATGTAGATTTCTTCTTCATGTTCACCATAAAGGAATGCTTTCTTCATATCAAATAGATTTAAGTTCCAATTACAATTAACTGTTAAAGATAATATCGTCCTAACTGTATTCATTTTTTCAACTGGCACAAATGTCTCAGAATAATCTACTCCATAGTCTCATTATCTTTTTTTCAACTCTTTATGGGTTGTTGTTACTGGAAAGATTGGGTTATTGTTACTAAAAATCAAATTCATCCTTTTTTTTGAATTCTCCTATGGAATCCAAATTCACCTTTTTTTTTATTTGTCATGTGGAACTCATAAACTATACAATAAAAATGGGTTTGTATGAATGAATGAAAATGATTAAGAAAGCTTCATTTTCTAAGAAAAACAGTTTCACAAAAAGAGTTGATAAGATTTGTAAAATTTTAGGAAACGCTCAAACAATTTTTAGAGGATAATAAAAACAACCTACCAGAAATCCAACAGGATGCAGCGGAAAACAAACATACGACAACACTAAAATCATGACCCAAAATCATACTAAAAGGGGGGAACTAAGAAATCTGCAACGAAAGCACTATTGGGGAAGAACAAGTTTCGAGAAGAACACAAGTTTTTTTTTTCAATTTTTTATAGATTGTTGCTGCAAGATAACAAATTTCTGCATTTTAGAGTTTTTTTGGATTGTTGAGGCTTAGACTAGTAATGGTTCTGAACTAGAGTTTTTATATTTATTGAAGAAAATTGATTTATTGATTTGGGGAAAATTAAAAGGATAAACATATTTGGTAGAGTTTGGAGGCAACTGATTATTGACTATATTATTTTGTTCTCTAATATGAAAGAGAAATAAGTATCCTACATTTAGTTTTTGCAATTTAGACTATTTCAAGGCGTTATAATAAGCTAACGGGGAGTTATAATAAGCTAACGGTGGAGGTATTGACATAAGGGAAGTTTAATACATCTTTGCTTGAAATCATTTTTGTCAAGGT
Organism: Vicia villosa; assembly: GCF_029867415.1. Lineage (NCBI taxonomy): Eukaryota > Viridiplantae > Streptophyta > Magnoliopsida > Fabales > Fabaceae > Vicia > Vicia villosa. The sequence goes on from NC_081181.1 coordinate 216,690,059, forward strand.
GTATGAATGGAATCTTTTACTAATAAACACATTAATTCTGAAACGCTAGAGTTTGTACATGTTACCTTACACCATGAACTGGCTTATTAACACTTACAAACGTGTGAAGTGGGATTGGAGCATTAACATAAAACTAAAGGGTTGTTTTAATTAATTAATCAAACTCACCGTGAGATACAGAGAAATTTGAATTGCACCGATAGTTATACATCGAATATTTTGGCTACAATAAAAGCTAAACTTAGATATCAACATAAAACGAAAAGGAATAAACAAAGCCTAGTATCTAAAGCCTTCTATCTAAGCCTTCTTTGGAGATTTCTTTGCCTTTGATGGAGACTTGGGAGTACTAGCAGCGCTTTCATTCCTCTTGGGCAAAAGCACGGGGTTGATGTTAGGAAGAACACCACCGTGAGCAATGGTGACACCAGCTAGCAATTTTCCAAGCTCTTCATCGTTCCTAATAGCCAACAACAAGTGTCTTGGACTGATCCTATTCTTCTTGTTGTCACGTGCTGCATTTCCAGCCAACTCAAGAACCTGAACAAAACACCAAATTTCAAAAATCAGAATCTCAATTTCAAAATCCCTAATTAATAGCAGTTTAAGATTAAAAAAAAAAAAAAAAGAGGGAAATTGAAATTTACCTCAGCAGCAAGATATTCGAGAACAGCAGCTAAGTAAACAGGAGCACCAGTACCAACACGTTGAGCATATCTACCTTTCTTCAAGAATCGACCGATTCTTCCGACAGGAAATTGAAGTCCAGCTCTGACAGATCTGGTGACTGACTTCTTCCTTGGTCCTCCTCCTTTCCTTCCTCCGGCCATTTTGCGATTTGAACACTAATTCTTGAAGCGAATTCGCTGTGTTGAAAGGAAGGGTGAGAATTGAAGAGTGATGAAGATGGTGAGATGCTAAACGAGAAAGCGTTGGCAAGGTTTTATACCATTGTGGTCATTGTTACGAATCTTGCACCGAAAACAGATACGCCGTTGGATCAGAACTTATCGATGGCTCACTGCTACTTACGTGGCAATCCGTTACTTCTAAAACAGACCAATAAAGGGTAATTAGGTGGGGTAGACTTTTATTTTTTGAATTTAGTTATTTGTAAGTTTGTTTTGGCGGGTTCTAGCAATTTTTAAATTAAATCCGTAAATACATGTCACTTTGATTTTAGTCTATTTTTAATATAATTTCATATAATAAAATATATTACATAAAAATTTACTTAATTACCCTAATTAAAACCATTTAGAGAACAATTTTGAGACACTTAAATTTAATTAACTAACATTTAACCTTTAATAATTACATTAAAGCATACATTCACCCTAATTAATAAATAACATTTTGAAATCTACAAATGGCAGTCACCTTTTTTAAAAATTGCTTTGAAACCATTAAATTTATTGGAAATTCTTCCGATCTTAAATCTCCCTAATCATTAATAATCCTAATTATTATTTCTATATACTACTATTTTTTACCAATGAAATTAGCCTCTATCATCATAATTTTTAGAATTTACATCTTAACATACAAAATACTTTGAATTTTCCACTACCCTTTCATATTCCACCTTAACCATATATTCACAAACTTCTATTTATAAAGTCAAAAAAACAATAGAAGAATGTATAAAAATAGTTCAAATGCTCTCCCATTTTCCCCCAAAACTCCTCTCAATTCACATATAAAATCTAGCATTCATAGTAGGACAAAGGGCGGAGGAAAAAATGCAGAAAAATCAAGGCAAAACTATGCTCATTAGTTCAAAACTAAATTCATCTTTCTCCAAATATGCAGCAGCTTACACCAACCATAAACCTTCACCATTTAAATCTTCAACAACCTCATCACAGACCTCAATTCAACTCAATAACCTGCAAAAAAAAGAAAATCCAGCACTGAGCAAACACCATTCCTCGCAACACAGAAGCGAAGAAGGAGAGAAAGAAGTCGAGAAGGAGATAGTAATCGTACCTAATTTTTGTTTGTTGTTCTTATTTTCCTTATGTCCTTCGCATCTAACCATGTATATGTAACCTTCTGAAATCATAATGAAGATGGGTATTGGTTTGTGTGGGGTGGGGTTTTGATTTAGGTTATCTTTCAATAACTTTAAGGCGGCAAAGTTACCATGTCACTGAAGTTGTCTCCTTTTGATTTATGTTTGTTCTGATTATCTGCGTATAACTCGATTTTCAATAGGTTTGGAACCATTTTTGCTTTGATTTGGGATTGGTTTGATCCGTCTTTGTTGATCTTGATTTACAATTTTTGCTGTTAGATCCTTTATTAGGGATGGATTCTATAGAGAATTGGTGTTTTGATTTAAGTGATTTGCTGTATTTTTTCAGTTTTTTTTTATGGAGCCTCTATCACGAAGGTTGAGAGAAGACAGTGAAGGAGGAAGATGATGTACGACTCATCCAATTTTCTCTCCTCTTCACGTTTTTTGGTTGTTTGTTTTTTTTTAGTTTATTTTCTTTAAGTGGTTTTAATTTTGGTCTTTGTTTTAAAGAAAAATAAATAAACAAAAAGTAGGTGCTACATTCAGTGTTTTAAAAATGGGACCGGACCGGCCGATCGGACTGGTCGAACAAAGAACCAGTCAGATAACCGGTCTGATTCAATAGCTGGATCGAAAATGTCATTGAACTGGTGTGAACCGGTCAAAATCGGTGTAAACCGGCGGTTTTTTGAACCGGCGGTTTAAGTGAATTTTTTTATTTAAAAAAATTAAAATTACGTTGTTTTGATTATTTTAATGATTTTTTTTTGCAGATACGGTTGATTTTGATATTGAAGAAGGAGATCCCAACATTGAAACAATTTTTCCTTTCTTGAAATTAAATTTAGTAGACAATGAAATTATTTTGTTATAAATTATCTACCATATAAAAAAACAATATGCTTTAGAAATATATATAATACCCTTTGTTGATTTAATCACAAATTTAAAATTTTGAGGGTAGTTTGAAGGATAGAAAAACACTTAGAAAGGGGGGGATTGAATAAGTGTGACTTTAAATCTTGGACGATAAAAATAAATTGCACAATTATTTTTATCCTGGTTCGCTGTTAACGAAGCTACTCCAGTCCACCCCCGCAGAGATGATTTACCTCAACCTGAGGATTTAATCCACTAATCGCACGGATTACAATGGTTTTCCACTTAGTCCACGACTAAGTCTTCTAGAGTATTCTGATCACAACTTGATCACTCCAGGAACAACTGCTTAGACAACTTCTAAGACTTTTCTAGAGTCTACTGATCAACCTGATCACTCTAGTTACAAACTGCTCAGCCAACTGCTAAGACTTCCTAGAGTATACTGATCACACGATCACTCTAGTTACTTACAACTTAATGTAATCTATTCAAGAGTTTACAAATGCTTCTTAAAAGCGATAATCACAACTGTGATATTTCTCTTAACGTTTAAGCTTAATCTCACTAAGATATTACAACAGCAATGTAGTGAGTTGATGAAGATTCTGAGCTTTGATTGAATAGCGTTTCAGCAAGTTTATTTTCGTTCAGAGTTGTTAAGTATTGGTAACCTTGCTTCTCATTAGAACTTCATATTTATAGGCGTTGAGAAGATGACCGTTGAGTGCATTTAATGCTTTGCGTGTTCCGTACAGCATTGCATTTAATGTTATACGCTTTTGTCAACTACCTCGAGCCTTGTTCACGCTGTGTCTACTGACGTTGCCTTTAGTAGCTTTAACGTTCCTTTTGTCAGTCAGCGTAGTCTGCCACCTGTACTTTCTTCTGATCTGATGTTTGTGAATATAACGTTTGAATATCATCAGAGTCAAACAGCTTGGTGCATAGCATCTTCTGATCTTCTGACCTTGAAGTGCTTCTGAGCGTGATACCATCTTCTGAGCTTCAGTGCTTCTGATCTCTTGTTCTTCTGATGCTTCCATAGACCCATGTTCTGATTCTGCTTCGACCATCTTCTGATGTCTTGCCAGACCATGTTCTGATGTTGCATGCTGAACCATTTGAGACACAACTTCTGAGCGCTGAATTATGCGTACTCTTTATATATATATATATTTCCTGAAAGGGAAATTGCATTGGATTAGAGTACCATATTATCTTAAGCAAAATTCATATTATTGTTATCATCAAAACTAAGATAATTGATAAGAACAAATCTTGTTCTAACAATCTCCCCCTTTTTGATGATGACAAAAACATATATAAATGATATGAATTTGCGATCAGAAAGAGTAGACGGCAAAAGACAAATTACACAGCTATAGCATAAGCATATGAATATGTCTCCCCCTGAGATTAACAATCTCCCCCTGAGATAAATAATCTCCCCCTGAAATAAATACTCGAAGAACTTTGATAAAAGACTTCCCTGATTATTTCGGTAGAGACGATCATATAAGCTTCTGCCTTCAGAGAATTCATAGCTTCTGACTTCTGCTTCCATTGGACAGCTTCAGAACTTGAATTTCTTTAGATCCTTAGAACACTCACAGCTTCTGATTCCTGCTTCCATCGTGGACAGCTTCAGAACTTGAATTTCTTTGATCTTCAGAACATTCACAGCTTCTGACTTCTGCTTCCATTCAGGACAGCTTCAGAACTTGAATTTCTGGATCTTTTAGAACATTCACATCTTCTGATTTCTGCTTCCCTCGGATAGCTTCAGAACTTTGAATGTCTACCAATCATCACTTCATGCTAGATTTGTATCAGAACATTGTTGAATGTACCAGAGCATCATCTGAGCATCTCTACATCCTGAAATGTTACAGAACAAAAACTAAACGACAAAAGTCAGCATGAACGAGTTAGAACATAAAATGTATGTTTGAACACATTATATGTATCAGAGCCATATAGGCTGAAATAATGTATCAGAGCAAATAATGTATCAGAGCCATAACATTATATGTATCAGAGCAAATAGAATTTTGTCAGAACAGGATAGACAATGATATTCAAATTCTATTATCAGTGCTTCTGATTCATTCTTCTTTCTTGCTTCTGATCTCTGAAGCTTGACAGCACTCAGCTTGCTTCAGTTTCCAAGAGCTTATTCCTTTTACAGAATAACGCTTCTTATGGTTTTGCTTCTTGTGTTTGCTTTGAAGATTCACTTCACTTCTCTGTACCTGCAAAACACTTAAACCATATAGAACTTGCAGTTCTTGTTAGTGAATGTGTGGGAGCCTCTTTACCCAGTAACTGATAGATTTAATCAAATCATTTATCATTTATCTTCTCCCCCTTTTTGTCATAACATCAAAAAGAATATTTAAAAAGATTCAGATGCATAAAGCGACAAATAGGATTCTTAGATAAACATATAGCAGAAGTATTATCACAGAATATAGGAATGTTACTCTCAAATATCTGATAATCTTCCAACTGACTCTTCATCCAGAGCATCTGTGTACTACAGCCAGCAGCAGCGACATATTCTGCTTCTGTTGTTGATAGAGCAATAGTTGCTTGCTTCTTGCTATACCAAGAGATCAAATGACTTCCAAGAAATTGGCAACTTCCTGAAGTACTTTTTCTTTCAATTCTGTCTCCAGCATAATCAGCATCACAGAATCCTACTAAGTTGTATTCTTTAGATTTTCTGTAAACTAAACCAACATTAGTAGTACCTTTCAGATACCTTAGAATTCTCTTAACAGCAGTTAAATGAGATTCTCTAGGATCTGATTGGAATCTAGCACACAAACAAACACTGAACAGAATGTCAGGTCTAGAAGCAGTCAAATATAGAAGAGATCCAATCATACCTCTGTATAACTTCTGATCTACCTTCTTACTTACCTCATCCTTACCTAGGATGCATGTTGGATGCATAGGAGTTTTGGCTTCTTTGCAGTCCAGAAGATTAAACTTCTTCAGAAGTTCCTTCACATACTTGGTTTGGTGAACATATGTTTCTTCTGATGTTTGATTTATTTGTATTCCAAGGAAATACTTGAGTTCTCCCATCATGCTCATTTCAAACTCAGCCTGCATAGACTTAGCAAACTCCTTTCCAAGTGTAGCATTAGATGTTCCAAAAATAATATCATCTACATATATTTGACAGATTAAAATATCCTTTTCAAAGGTTTTACAAAAGAGAGTAGTGTCCACTTTTCCTCTAGTGAAACCATTATCTAGAAGGAAAGAACTTAAGCGTTCATACCAAGCTCTGGGAGCTTGCTTCAATCCATATAATGATTTCTTTAGTTTAAACACATGATTCGGAGACATAGAGTCTTCAAAACCAGGAGGTTGATGGACATAAACTTCTTCATCTATATAACCATTTAAGAAGGCACTCTTAACATCCATCTGATAGAGAGTGATGTTATGTTGAGTGGCAAAAGAAATTAATAGACGAATAGACTCTAACCTGGCCACTGGTGCAAAGGTTTCTGTATAGTCAATCCCTTCTTGCTGACTATAACCCTGAGCCACCAATCTGGCTTTGTTCCTTACCACCTCACCTTTCTCACTGAGCTTGTTTCTGAAGACCCATTTTGTACCAATTATATTGAATCCATCTGGTCTAGGAACAAGGTCCCAAACATCATTCCTTGTGAACTGATTCAGTTCTTCTTGCATAGCAATTATCCAGTCCGGATCTTCTAGAGCATGATCAACAGAAGTTGGCTCGATCAAAGATACAAGACCTAATTGACAGTCTGCATTGTTCCTAAGGAATGCTCTTGTTCTGATTGGATCATCCTTCTTTCCAAGAATGACATCTTCTGAATGACCAGAGATGAGTCTGGATGATCTTCTGACAGATGGTTCTTCAGAAATACTTAGATCCTCCAGAGAAGCTGATACTTGATCTTCAGATTCTTTGCTTCTGAGAAGCTCTGCTTCTGATGCATTGCTTCTTGGCTCAACAACTTCTGATATGTCAATATCATAACCTGCAAAATTATCAACCTGCTTTGGTTTTTCAGAACCAAGCTTATCATCAAACCTGATATTGATTGATTCTTCCACAATCAATGTTTCAGTATTGTATACTCTGTAGCCTTTTGAGCGTTCAGAATATCCAAGAAGAAAACATTTTTGAGCTTTGGAATCAAACTTACCAAGACGATCTTTAGTGTTCAGAATAAAACATACACATCCAAAAGGATGGAAATATGAAATGTTGGGCCTTTTATTCTTCCACAATTCATAGGGAGTCTTATTTAGAATAGGTCTGATAGAGATTCTATTCTGAATATAGCATGCAGTGTTTATTGCTTCTGCCCAGAAATGCTTAGCCATATTGGTTTCATTGATCATGGTTCTGGCCATTTCTTGCAGAGTCCTATTCTTTCGTTCTACAACCCCATTTTGCTGTAGAGTTCTAGGACAAGAGAAATCATGGGCAATACCATTTTCTTTGAAGAACTCTTCAAAGGATCTGTTCTCAAATTCACCACCATGATCACTTCTGACCTTTATGATTTTACACTCTTTTTCAGATTGAATCTGAATGCAGAAATCAAAGAACACTGAATGAGTCTCATCCTTGTGTTTCAAGAATTTTACCCACGTCCAGCGACTATAATCATCTACGATGACTAATCCATATTTCTTTCCTCTGACAGATGCTGTTTTGACTGGGCCAAACAGATCAATGTGCAAGAGTTCTAATGGCCTTGAGGTAGAAACAACATTCTTAGACTTGAATGCAGGTTTGGAGAACTTGCCCTTCTGACATGCTTCACAAAGAGCATCTGATTTGAATTTCAGATTAGGGAGTCCTCTGACAAGATTCAGTTTGTTAATCTGAGAGATCTTTCTCAAACTAGCATGACCTAATCTCCTGTGCCAGACCCACTGCTCTTCAGAAACAGACATAAGACAAGTCACCTTCTGACTCATAAGATCTTGCAGATCTGTCTTATAAATGTTGTTCTTCCTCTTGCCTGTAAATAAGATTGAGCCATCCTTCTGATTTACAGCCTTGCAAGACTTTTGATTGAAGATTATATCATAACCATTGTCACTTAATTGACTGATAGATAAGAGGTTATGAGTTAATCCTTCTACAAGAAGTACATTAGAAATGGAAGGAGAGTTACCAGACTTTATAGTTCCAGAGCCAATTATCTTGCCCTTCTGATCTCCTCCAAACTTGACTTCTCCTCCAGACTTAAGCACCAGGTCTTGGAACATAGACCTTCTTCCTGTCATGTGTCGTGAGCATCCAGAGTCCAGGTACCATGACATGTTGTGCTTTGTCCTTCTTGCAGCCAAGGATATCTGCAATAGGAATAATCTTATCCTTAGGTACCCACATTTTCTTGGGTCCTTTCTTGTTAGATTTTCTCAAGTTCTGATTGAACTTGGGTTTGACATTATAAGCAATAGGAGGAACAGCATGATAATTTTTAATATGAGTTTCATGATATTTCCTAGGTTGTGTCACATGCTTCTTGGTGTGTGTTATGTGAAAACTTTGTGCATGTGAAGTGTGCCTAATATCATGAGAGTGGCCATACTTGAACTGATCATACAATGGCTTGTATGTGAGTTTCATTTCATCAACAGGTTCAAGTTTGTATGAGGTTTCACCCTCATAACCAATGCCAACTCTTTTGTTTCCAGATACGGCATATATCATAGAAGCTAGCTGACTTCTGCCAATACTTCTAGATAAGAACTTCCTGAAACTTAAATCATATTCTTTCAGAATATGGTTTAGACTAGGAGTGGATTTTTCTGAATTAGAAGGAGATCCAACATCATTGGATAATTTTAAAAGTTTATCTTTCAATTCAGAATTTTCCAATTCAAGCCTCTTTGTTTCAAATTCAAATAGCTTTTTCAGCTTTTTGTATTTAATACAAATCTGAGACTTGGATTCCAGAAGTTCAGTTAATCCGGAAACTAACTCATCTCTAGTAAGTTCAGAAAATACCTCTTCAGAATCTGATTCTGATGTAGATTCTGATCCGTCATCTTCTGTCGCCATCAGCGCACAGTTGGCCTGCTCATCTTCTGAATCATCTTCTGACTCATCCCAGGTTGCCATAAGACCTTTCTTCTTATGAAACTTCTTCTTGGGATTCTCCTTCTGAAGATTTGGACATTCATTCCTGAAGTGTCCTGGTTCATTGCATTCATAGCACATGACCTTCTTCTTGTCAGATCTTCTGTCATCAGAAGATTCTCCATGTTCAAATCTCTTTGAACTTCTGAAGCCTCTGAACTTCCTTTGCTTGCTCTTCCAGAGTTGATTTACCCTTCTGGAAATCATGGACAGTTCATCTTCTTCTTCAGATTCTGATTCTTCAGGATCTTCTTCTCTAGCCTGAAAAGCGTTAGTGCATTTCTTGATATTTGATTTTAATGCAATAGATTTACCTTTCTTTTGAGGCTCATTTGCATCCAGCTCAATCTCATGGCTTCTCAAGGCACTGATCAGCTCTTCCAGAGAAACTTCATTCAGATTCTTTGCAATCTTGAATGCAGTCACCATAGGACCCCATCTTCTGGGTAAGCTTCTGATGATCTTCTTCACATGATCAGCCTTGGTGTATCCTTTGTCAAGAACTCTCAATCCAGCAGTCAGAGTTTGAAATCTCGAAAACATCTTTTCAATGTCTTCATCATCCTCCATCTTGAAGGCTTCATACTTCTGGATTAAGGCAAGAGCTTTTGTCTCCTTGACTTGAGCATTTCCTTCATGAGTCATTTTCAAGGACTCATATATATCATAGGCTGTTTCCCTGTTTGATATTTTCTCATACTCAACATGAGAAATAGCATTCAGCAAAACAGTTCTGCATTTATGATGATTCCTGAAATGCTTCTTTTGATCATCATTCATTTCTTGCCTTGTCAGCTTTACGCCACTGGCATTTACTGGATGTTTGTAACCATCCATCAGAAGATCCCATAGATCACCATCTAGACCAAGAAAGTAACTTTCCAGTTTATCTTTCCAGTATTCAAAGTTTTCACCCTCAAATACCGGCGGTCTTGTATAACCATTGTTACCGTTGTATTGCTCAGCAGAGCCAGATGTAGATGCAGGTGGAGGTGTAGTCTTTTCACTTTCATCAACCATCTTTTACTGAAGCGTTTTTCTCTTCCTGAATCTTTTCTAAACACGGTTAAGTGCTTGCACCTTAGAACCGGCGCTCTGATACCAATTGAAGGATAGAAAAACACTTAGAAAGGGGGGGATTGAATAAGTGTGACTTTAAATCTTGGACGATAAAAATAAATTGCACAATTATTTTTATCCTGGTTCGCTGTTAACGAAGCTACTCCAGTCCACCCCCGCAGAGATGATTTACCTCAACCTGAGGATTTAATCCACTAATCGCACGGATTACAATGGTTTTCCACTTAGTCCACGACTAAGTCTTCTAGAGTATTCTGATCACAACTTGATCACTCCAGGAACAACTGCTTAGACAACTTCTAAGACTTTTCTAGAGTCTACTGATCAACCTGATCACTCTAGTTACAAACTGCTCAGCCAACTGCTAAGACTTCCTAGAGTATACTGATCACACGATCACTCTAGTTACTTACAACTTAATGTAATCTATTCAAGAGTTTACAAATGCTTCTTAAAAGCGATAATCACAACTGTGATATTTCTCTTAACGTTTAAGCTTAATCTCACTAAGATATTACAACAGCAATGTAGTGAGTTGATGAAGATTCTGAGCTTTGATTGAATAGCGTTTCAGCAAGTTTATTTTCGTTCAGAGTTGTTAAGTATTGGTAACCTTGCTTCTCATCAGAACTTCATATTTATAGGCGTTGAGAAGATGACCGTTGAGTGCATTTAATGCTTTGCGTGTTCCGTACAGCATTGCATTTAATGTTATACGCTTTTGTCAACTACCTCGAGCCTTGTTCACGCTGTGTCTACTGACGTTGCCTTTAGTAGCTTTAACGTTCCTTTTGTCAGTCAGCGTAGTCTGCCACCTGTACTTTCTTCTGATCTGATGTTTGTGAATATAACGTTTGAATATCATCAGAGTCAAACAGCTTGGTGCATAGCATCTTCTGATCTTCTGACCTTGAAGTGCTTCTGAGCGTGATACCATCTTCTGAGCTTCAGTGCTTCTGATCTCTTGTTCTTCTGATGCTTCCATAGACCCATGTTCTGATTCTGCTTCGACCATCTTCTGATGTCTTGCCAGACCATGTTCTGATGTTGCATGCTGAACCATTTGAGACACAACTTCTGAGCGCTGAATTATGCGTACTCTTTATATATATATTTCCTGAAAGGGAAATTGCATTGGATTAGAGTACCATATTATCTTAAGCAAAATTCATATTATTGTTATCATCAAAACTAAGATAATTGATAAGAACAAATCTTGTTCTAACATAGTTTTCGTCTTTCAAATGTTGCTCCAAATTTATTTAATGCTAATTTGTCTACATTTTCTGATTGGCCAAAAAATAAGGCATGCTCTTTGAAAAATGAATTATTTTCATTCTCCATATTCACCCTTTCATATTTTGCACATGTTATCTGCATTTTTAATCATATTCTTTTTCATTACCAATGCTTCTTATGCCTTTATCTTTTAATCCTTCCCAATATAAGTGAGTGCATACAGAAGTAAACAAATTATATCTCAAATGTTTTATGTCTCAAAACATTTCATTTTATTTCTTTATGCTTTCTCTATTTCTATGTTTCTTCTTCTTGCATCCTATTCTTTTACAAATGGTTAATGTTATTTCTGTTTTCTTTTTCAATTTTTCAGGGCTTTTACTACAGCATGGATGAATCTAACTTAAGGTATGCTTTTGCGCTTCTCTTCTCTCATGGCATTCTCTTCTCCTCTCTCCTTCAGGTACCTTCTCTTCTTAATTTTCTTCAATCTTTTATTAAAAAAAATCAAGATTCAATGAAAAAAGTTTGTATCTTTCTTTATATTTACCTACTGGTTGATCTAAATTTTGAATCTTTTCTCAAAAAATTGATTTCTTTTTGGATTAACTGAACTTTTTTGATATGGTGGGAAATAGAAGATAGATTCATCTGCAATTTTGGTTCGTTGCCGATAATTCTAAAAAACTTTATTACGACCGCAATTTAAAACTATGGTTATTTTCAAGATTTTAAATGGTTGTTGCAGTAGGAATTATTTTTATGATGAATGGGTAAATCGTAAACCATTATGCAAGTCATCATGATCAAACTTTGCATATTTTCACTCAACGATGTGAATCATTCAAAGATTATTTTTATAGCTTAGATTATGTTTATTTATGTGTAGTTATACACTACTATTTTTTAGAGTAATGTCAGTTTCTATAGTAATTTATTTGTTAGACTAATTCTATTTTTTGTTGTCTCTTGGATACAGTCTACAATCATTTGTAAGGAATTTGATGATGCTGTCTACAATCATTTGTAGGGAATTTGATGATATTGTCTATAATCATGTGCAAGAAAAAGGCAATTGATGTATATGTATAGATGTGCAATTGATGTATGTGTATAGATGTCATTTAAATGATTAAATTAAATGATTATATGATACCTAAACACATTATTTTTAGTAATTATTATGATTTTTTAAATTTTTTACAACATAAATGATTGATTATGATTTTAGCTACGTGTGATATTTATATAATAATGAGGCAGAATGATTATTTAAATTTTCAATACAAAGTTATAAAACTTCTTTTAATGTCTCAATTAGGCTAATAAACAACTATTTAATAGAAGGGGATTACTCAACCCGTGAAATTGGGTCAAACCATAATCTACTATAAAGCTAATACTAAACAATTGACCAATCTGTCTTATTTGCCCTTCCACTAAAAAATCTACTATAAAGCTAATACTAAACAATTGACCAATCTGTCTTATTTGCCCTTCCACTAAAAAAAATTTTCACTACAAATTGGACATTTACGTAATTAACAAATTAACCATACACTTTTAATTTAGACTAATAAGAGAATGACAAGTGGTACATTATGTCAAAGAAGCCAACACGTGTTACTTTATCATTGGCCACATTTCAATATCATCCTTCTTCCTCCTCATTTTCGTTCTCTCACGCCTTCTCTTCTCTCTTTTCCCTTTCCTTGAAACCCTAATCTGCCGCCGAGTCACCAAAATTTAAGCAAAGACAGAACCGTAAAAGAGAACAAGAAATGACATTAGAGTTACTTACGATCGATAACCAGAGAACGGTGAAGAACTGATGCACGTCCAACCCGGCGTCGACATAGCCCTCGCCAATTTTCCTCGCGAATCACCTTACACTCTCTACATTACAACCAAAACCAAGTAAGTAAAACTCTGACACATTCACTCATTCATTCAGATTCGTAAATCACGATTCTTGCAGTTGTTTATTTGTGTTGTTCTTGGTCTTATAGAAACGTGATATGGGTTAGTGATGTCGATAAATCTAAAGGATACACTGTTGATTTCTTGTCGATTTATCTTCATGGTGTTTTTCCGATGAGGTTATTGATTTATGATACAATCCTCCTCTTTTTTCTTTGCTTTATTAAGTGAATGAATAACAAACTTTATCCATTTTTTGTTAGTATTAACGTTTTTTTGTGGCTGATGCAGTAAATTGATGTTGCAGAGTACAATTCCTGTCAGCATTGAGATGTAGCAATTTTCTCATGTCTCAAGCTATGTTAGCAAGGCATAACTGGGAATAAATGCTCTTGACCCAATAATAATTTCTAAGCTACGACTTGCCACGGGATTGGCAAATCTAGAGGCCAAAAACTACAAGCTTGCTGCTTCAAAGGTCTTCTCCTTTTCTCTCTTTTTGACTCTAATTCTGTTCACAATGTTTAAGAATGATCAATATAGAAATCATAGAAAATGTAGATCTGCTAGGATTTAGAAGCCTGAGCATGGTATATGACTGCATAATGGTTTTGCAAATTGCTTTATGATTACTGATGTGCTGTTAAACAAAATGAAAGCAAGATTGTTTAACAATTTTATATTGTTTTGGTGTATTTTGTGATAGGATTTCCTTTTGCGAGCAGGAGTATAATTTACACTATTCTTCATGTTCTTTTTATAAACTTAACAAGCATTCCTTGGGAATTTTAATTTTGGTTTCTCCCCAACTAACACAGTCATGTTTATTAATTTTGCAGATTATAATAACAGGTGTTGGAGCAACCCTCATAGACAAAACTGAAAGGAAGCATCTGCTTTTGGTTAATTCAAAGCCCCTACTGTCCAAAAAAGTCCATTTGTCCAAACGATTATGACATTTCAAATAAATTATTATGATGCATCATATAAGGGTTTTCTATCTTCTCATTTATCTTGAAAATATTTTCATTATATTAGGGATCATAATTTATGATTTCACTTAATTTATTTTGAATTTCTTACAGGAGGATTTAGAAAATTCATTTGAAAAGTATTCTGGTCTGCTGAATAGAATAAAATTGTCTTCTGGACAATGGGACATAGAGGTACAAATTTCAATAGTCCCCCTCAAAGCATGATCATTTTCTTTTGTTTTTTTCGGTTCAATAGACTTTACACGTGATATATTTTTTCAGGTTGCCTCTCATGGGTGATGGTCAGCCTAAACTTATCCATCGAAATAGTAGAATAAAAGAACTTAGCAGTTTGATGGAATACTGGAACTTTTGACGGTGTTAGTTAATGTTGTTTTGACGCAAAATCTGTAACATTTGCAGCGTTAATATTAGATCTGCAAACATCATTTTTATTTGGTTAGTTTAACTGCTTTTCTTTTTATTTGCTGAGTTAATGATTTGTTGACAAATTGTGGTGAATTAATCATCTTAAATATTCTGCATTTTTTAAACTGTAACAGATACATGTGATTTGGTTTTATTTATTCTTATGCAGAATGGAAACAATTGGTGTGTCTCAATTTAATTAATCTGCTTATGCCACTGCTTTCAAGGTACTAAATTCGAAATTTGCGAGCTCAATTTCTAATACTTCTCTTGAAGATGTTGCTATGTGCCTTATTTCTTGATTTTTATTATTGGTTAATTGAACCATGTTTTTTGTTTGTTTGCATCTGCTGGCTGATTGGTTTCTTGAGAGATTATTACCATCCTGTAAATATTACGAAATGACAAAACAAACAACCTAGCTACTATGTATCTCAGGTGATTGCGAGTGTGACAATTTAGTACCGACCATCGCATGATTTGTGTTGCTGCTGTGTTGCTGTGATTCATGAGTCGCTATTGTGTTGTCATCGTCATCGGTAAATCTTTAGTGCTTAAATTAAAATGATGATTCTACTGGTGAAAAGACCATGAAGTGGGAGATATTTTCAGCAATGTAGTTGATGTACTGGAAAGTATGACAGTGCAGTGAATGAACATTTTGTTGCATATAAAATATCATGGTTTTGCTGGTCTTATTCTTATAGCCATGATTATGTCTAAGAACATCTTTAGTTTGAGCATTGCATATTCAAACTATTTCAACAATTTATTACTTTAAGACATAACTTAATGTTATTTGTGTTTTGTTTAGGCTTGACAGCTTTATGAAAGGAACAACAAATCTTGCAATTGGCCAATGTCATGTGTGCTACTATATTTTGTTCCCTTTTTTCTCCCCCTTCCTTTGCATGATTTCCTCAATAAATACTAATCTTGGTTAAAAATATATAAGTATTTCTTTTAAGTTCAATTATAATTATAATATTATAGTTAAAGCCCCCAAATTATGATAAATACTAATCTTGAACATGTTATTGCAGGATATGCAAGATCATGCAATTGACAATTTCCAAGTATGCAACAACTACTACTGCTTGAAGGGTCATATGAATAAAACTTTATTTATTTAGAGTCTGTTTTCATTTAAATTAAGTTAGTTTTCCTGTTTTCAAAATGGATTTGAATTTAGAAATGTAAAATTACTTTAAACATTTACGCTAATGAAGTAGCAATAAGACAAACTTTAAAAATGTAGAACATGATAGTACTTTAAACATTTTAAATTTGGAAATGTTTATATATCTTTGTTGTAACATTTCAATCAGAGCATAATGGCTCACTATGAAAAATTTATTGTTTCAAACATCACTAGATTTCCTAGGGTGTGTAAATCATTATTATAATTTATTTATATAAAAATAATAATTAAAATTTAGAAATGAGAAAAAGTTTATTAATATATTTTAACATCCCATAAACAGTATCATGAAGTGTTTATCTGATTTTAGCATCCCATACTATGTTTGAAAAATTAAGAAAGTTTATCATCTGATTTTAACAATACCATGAAGTGACACACGATACAATTGCTTAAATTCAGACAAAAGAACATACATAAATATTACTCTTTTAAATACAACTATACCATGCAAAATTATTTTAACCCGTACGATAGTGATTGCTTTTGTTATAGTTTCCAGTGAAGTTATCTTATATATAAATGCAAGGTTGTCATGATGGCAACCCTAGCCACATGTCAACTTGATAGCAACTCTAAGCCCAAACCCTAATTCTAAATTTACTAATTTGACCTCACACCCTAATTTTAACTTTACTAATTTAACCCTACATTAAGAATAAATATAATAATAATAATAATAATAATAATAATAATAATAATAATAATACCATTAATAATAATAATCATAATATAAATAATAAGTAATAAATATTTAAGTAATAAATATTTATTGCCACAATCTCAAATCTATTAGTTATTGAATTGACATAATATTAATAATTATAATTATAGTAACCATAAACAACAACAACAACAAAAATAATAATAATAATCATAACAAAAATAATATTAATAATAATGTAAATAAATAATAAGTAATATATATTTATTGCCACAATCTTAAATCTATTAGTTATTAAATTGACAAAATATAAATAATTAAAATAATAATAATCATAACAATAATAATAATAATAATAATAATAATTAAAATAATAATAATTATAACAAAAATAATATTAATAATTATTATTAATATTAATAATATAATAATCATAATTAAAATAATACTAATCATAACAAAAATACAAAATATAAATAATTAAAATACTAATAATCATAACAACAACAATAATAATAATAATTAAAATAATAATAATCATAACAAAAATAATATTAATAATTATTATCAATATTAATAATATAATAATAATAATTAAAATAATACTAATCATAACAAAAATAATATTAATAATAGTTATTAATGTTATTAATAATAATAATAATAATAATAATAATAATAATAATAATAATAATAATAGTAATAATAATAATAATAATAATAATAATAATAATAATAATAATCTACTTAATATAAATCTAAGGTTGTCATGATGACAACCCTAGACACGTGTCATCCTAATAACATTTATAAAACCAACCTAAAAACATGTCATCCTATTAACTACTCTAACATTAACCCTATTTTTAATTCTTTATCTTATGTATCATATAAAATTTACATATTTCATGATCTACTTAATATAAAACTTCAATAATATAAAATTTAAATTAATATATAATAGTAGAAAAAAATATTATTAATATTATTTTTATATACTAAAATAATTTTTTAAATCGATCAACTAATAATAATAATATTAATATAATATTTATATGTTTCATGAATAATATAAAATTCTAATTAATAGTATAATAGAAAAAAATTATTATTAACAATATTATTATTATTATTATTAGATATTATTAATAGTGATCTTTTGATTTCTAAGTAATTAAATTAAAATATTTATTATAGTTAAATTCGCAAGACCAGATACCAAGATTTAAAAAAAAAACAAAATTGAGATATTTCTTCAACATTTTCTATTCGTAACTACTTCATCACCCACTAAAAACCTTTTTATTTAAATAAAATAATAAAATTTCACTATTTTTTATTCTATTTCAATGTAATATTTATAAATATACAATTAATATAATATAAAAATAAATTATAATTATATACACTTAATGTAAAAATAAATATATTTAAATTAAAATACAAAAATGTTAATAAATAAATTTATATTAATAATAATCATTATCCTCTAACCTTTAAATATTTTTCATTTCGTATTCCATAACTACTACATAATACTAATTTATGGTAGATTTTAATCATTGAAATTATAAGTTACAAATTTTAATATAATTTATTGTCCTTTTATTAACTATTGTTGTTGTGTATATAAATACATAATATATAGATGATTTTTACATATTTTCATTTTTATCCTTCAATTTTCAATTTTGTATAAAATTTTAATTAATAATATAATAGTAGAAAAAATTATTATCAACAATATTATTATTTTTCATATATTATTAATAGTGATCTTTTGATTTTTAAGTAATTAAATTAATATTAATTATTGTTAAATTCGCAAAAAAAAGATACCAAGATTTCAAAAAAAAATTGAGATATTTCTTCAACTTTTTCTATTCAATAACTACTTTTCATCACCCACTAAAAACCTTTATCCTTTAATAAAATAATAAAATTTCACTATTTTTTATGCTATTTCAATGTAATATTTATAAATATACGATTAGAATAATAAAAAAATTAATTATAATTATATACAATTAATGTAAAAAATAAATATATTTTAATTAAAATACAAACATGTTAAAAAATAAATTTATATTAATAATAATCATTATCCTCTAACCTTTAAATATTTTTCATTTCGTATTCCATAACTACTACATAATACTAATTAATGATAGATTTTAATCATTGAAATTATAAGTTACAAATTTTAATATAATTTATTGTCCTTTTATTAATTATTGTTGTTGTGTGTATAAATACATAATATATAGATGATTTTTACATATTTTCATTTTTATCCTTCAATTTTCAATTTTGTATAAAATTTTAATTAATAATATAATAGTAGAAAAAATTATTATCAACAATATTATTATTTTTCATATACTATTAATAGTGATCTTTTGATTTCTAAGTAATTAAATTAAAATATTAATTATAGTTAAATTCGCAAAAAAAGATACCAAGATTTCAAAAAAAATTGAGATATTTCTTCAACTTTTTCTATTCAATAACTACTTTTCATCACCCACTAAAAACCTTTATCCTTAAATAAAATAATAAAATTTCACTATTTTTTATTCTATTTCAATGTAATATTTATAAATATACGATTAGAATAATAAAAAAAATCAATTATAATGATATACAATTAATGTAAAAAATAAATATATTTTAATTAAAATACAAACATTTAAAGAAATAAATTTATATTAATAATAATCATTATTCTCCAACCTTTAAATATTTTTCTTTTCATATTCCATAACTACTCCATAATACTAATTAATGATAAATTTTAATTATTGAAATTGTAAGTTACATATTTTAATAATATTTATTGTCTTTTAAATAATCATTGTTGTTGTGTATATAAATACATAGTTTGTATATGAGTTTTACATATTGTCCTTTTCATCATTCATTTTTCGATTTTGTATGGATACTTTCATTTTATTTTTTACTCTATGATCTAACTATTATTTGATTTATATGGTATCTAACTCAACTTCTATTATATTAATTATTATCTATATTTTAGGTACACTTTTAAATTTTTGATGGTAGATCTTTGTTTTTCTTCCAAAACAATGCAAACAAGGTACTTATTTTTTATTTTGTATTGATATTTTTATTATCTTTCTTAATTTTTGACACATATTTGTAATATTTTTTAATTTATGTGGAAGGTTTATGGCTTAACTTACTATATTATATCCATTACCTAAATATTGTAGCTATACTTTTTTTAATAATTTTCTTATATTATTTCGTTATCTATTTTCATAGATTTCTCTTCTATTTATTGGTTAATTTCAATATAATTATTTGTATGTGAGGGTAAAGAAGAAAGCAGATTCGCATGGTTACTTTTGCATTTTTATTAATTGAAAATCATGTGAAAAATGAAAATTCATGTAAATAAATGTCTTTAAATATAATGTGAAAAATGAAAATTCATGTATAATAAAAAATATTGCATTATTTTTTTAAATAAAATCTCTAAACTTTAATTATAATAGTTTAGATATACTTTCATTTATTCTTATACTCTACATTATGTATATTTAATTAAAAATATAACTATCAAATTAAAAATGCAGAATATTGAATAATAAATATATATTATTATAATGATGATAAAATTAAAGTTATGCATAAATGAATAGAAGTGTTATGTTAAATTCCTATAATAAACTAAATTGATAATAAAATGGTACCCTTCTATATTTTTTTATGGTGTGTAATTTAGTTTTTGATGTTTTTTATAATGACAAATTATACTAACCCTTTCAATTTTGTCTATTAATAAAAAAAATTATTCAATATAAATAGGTCTTATCTACCACTCCAATCTATATGGAAATGAGATCATCTTTTATTTCTCTTATCTTTTAGCTATCTTTTGATTTATGTTGCAGGCTAATGATCCTTTATTTATGTTGCATGTCATTGACTCAACTTAATCTATGTATCAATTATTTTAATATTTTATCATTATTATTGTGATAGTTCATCTTCAAATTTTTTTAACATATTTTATCATTTGGTAAGATTGAAGTTAATGGATAAATTGTAAGAAAATTTTAAATGATTTACAAATTTAGGTTTTTAATTCTTACAGTGAAAAAATATTTAAATATCTTAAAGAAAGGTGTGAAACTTAATCAATTTTATACCGATAATAATATTTATTCTTTATTGCACCAATTTATAAATATATACATTCTTATAATTAATAACTACTTCAACACTCAAATTACTATAAGAATAATTAATAACAAATATTATTGTACATATAAATATAAATAGGTACTTGATGAAGGAATTTTACATATTTATATTATACATTTTGGCTTTCTATGATTGAAATTTTTTTTCGGACTTCACATTGAATAAAAATAATTTCTTAGATTTTGTAAGTATAGACTAAACACTAAAGAATAATTTAAATTTAGATTGATCTACTCTTATATGTATTATGAATTTAATGATTAATCATAAATATTATCCACATATAATTTAATATAAAGTTTTTATAATATTGCATTATTCACGTAAAAATGAAAAAAAATATAATTTAAAAAATATAATTAAAATTATATATAGATATAATTTATAAGGGATTCTCATTTTTTAGAATTTTATTTATATTTTATATAATTTTAAAATACATTTAAACATATGATATAATATATATATATATAAATTATTAAGATAAATTTTTTAATAAAACCCGTGCAACGCACGGGCTATAAATCTAGTTTGCATTAAAAGTTATCATTCACATAATTAACTTTTTATCTTACGGGTCACTATCAAATTATTATCTTTATTTGAAGACAAAATTTTTATTTTCAAATGTCAATTTTTTTATTACAACTAAGTTTCTTACTTTCAAATGACAAAATTCTTAGTTCCAAACGTCACAAGTTTATTTTTAATTATTTAATAGAATTTGAGTTTATATAATAATTCTTAATTTTATAATTGTGTAATTGAATTTAAATTCACATGTATATCTAAATGCATTCTTTGTCAACTTTACCATTATATTTTGTATAATCATATTATTTATTGTAATATTTTGATTTCATAATTTTTCATCGTACTTTTCAATAAAAATATATTTTTCATATGTATATCCAAAAAAAATTATTTTGTCAATATTAAAAAAAATTCACCCGTGCGGGAGCACGGTATCTTACTAGTTAACACTTATAAAAATAGTTTGGTCAATTAAAAATGATCTTTTATGAATTTATTTAAAAGTATCACGGATAGAAAAATCATATCATATAGGATGACATGATACAAAAGAAAAATACTTAGCTATTTCTAATTTAATATGACTTATTTTTATTTCAAATCTAATAAATAAAAGTAAATATTTATTTAATATTATACGTGACTTTCCATTAATGTTCAAAAAAAATTATTTTTTAAAAATGATTTTTCTTTTGATGCACACTTAATTCGAAATTGGTTGAAAAATAATATACATTAATTATATTAATAATATACATTAATTCTGATTTTGATGTTAAAAAATAATATACATCAATTGTATCAATAAATTTTATTCATTTGTTATCTTCTTTATGAACAAATACACTCCGTATAATATAATAACTCTAATTACATTATTATTAAAATATAATCAATAATGAGACAATTATTAAAAATATAAGATAATTGTGATTGGTGAATACACAAATTTCTTATAAAAACACAAATCTGTTATTCTTTTTATATATATTTTTAGCCATTATTTTATTATATTTATTTACTATTTATAACGACATTGTGCTACCTTTGAGAACGCACGGGTAGATCACTATTTAATTATTTTTTTTATTTTTCTACTAAAATACACATTTTTGACGAGTCGACGCTACTTAATTTGTTAAACTATATTTATTTACTTAATTTGTTAAACTATATTTATTTACTATCTATCCTGATCATTATTACAACTTCATAAATTAAATTACTATTCATATGACAATCATTATTGAAACATTTTTTTCTTCTCAATTTGTATATTTTTATATACATTTCTTGGCCATAATTATATAATACTTATTTAATATTATTAATATCCTATTCTCAATTCATATTATTAATATTTATTTTTAGTTTTATTACGTTCCAATTAATGTGATTAAATATCTATTTTTATGTATTTTATTATTAATTTTTTTAAGATAAATGTGTGTTAATAATAAATATTCCAATCAGGTTAATAAAATAATTTTTTTAATTTTTTTTTGTTTCATAACAACCAACATTTATATTGTATTAAATAGAATGAAATTTCTTTGTGTCCTATCTTTTTGATTTCATTAATCAATACATTCTTTCCATTCAGGTTATTTTACTATATACTAGTATTTATACCCGTGCGAGGCACGGGACAAAACGGAAAGAGGCGCTCAGGATTCTAAATAGTTTAATTATTATTTAATTATTAATTTTTTAAAAAAGAAAATAAAATATAAAATCCAAAGCTATTATGGTTTATTTATTAATTAATAATTAAAATTTATTAAAAAAATTAAATTAAATGAATAACAAATAAATAAAATAAAATAAAAATTATCCTTCAAAAGGGGAAGGAGCGCCTCATTCCTTAAAAAAAATTTAAACTAAATTTTATTTAGTAAAAACAACAAATAATTTAAAATTGATTTAATTTTTATTTTATTTCAAAATAATAAAAAACAAACTTAACAAAAAAAGGAACAAAAGCCTCCATTATTTTGACTAATTATTATTTAATTAATGAATATCCCCTACTAAATAAAAATCAAATTAAAATAAAACTAAAAAACAAAAAAATTAAATCTAAAAAAAAGAAAAGAGAACGCTCCATGACATCAATTTTTAATTAAGATATCATCATATTTATTTAGCTTAAAAAATAAAGACCAAATCAAACATTTTTTATTTTATTAAATTCTAATCATTTTCTATTTTTATTTTAGTTTTTATTTTTTTTGTCTATAACTATTATATTATCAAGCAGTAGAATTATTAGTATTATTGTTTGTTAATATTTACTATTGTCTCTATAAAAAATACCTTAATCAACCTAATTAATCAGTGTATGCGACAATTATACTAATCAACCTAGATAATTGGTGTATGCAATAGTGATATTACTTGTATGTTTCTATTTTTTAAAAATGGAGACACACTGAGTTACATTTTAGAAAAAATAAAATATGAAAAGCAAACAAAATACTGGTAGACAGGAAAAATATGTGAATTCAACTATTATAATTGTCTCATGTTTTTTTTCATAAATTAATAAAATAAATCATACTTAATTGGCTAAATCAAAAATGATATTATCATCTTCAAATTTATTTTCACCATTTATAAATCTATGGTATTGTTTTTTTCCTCATCATATTAAATACAACATAAAATATTAATTTGTTTTTAGTTTATAACTTAAACTCATTGCATTATTTAGGTCTTTTATAAATAATATATTTATTTTATAGTATAATAGCACAATTTTAAAAAATATATTCTATTTTATTTGATTTGCATATGTCTAAATTAAAATAAAATATATCATAAATAATAAATAATTTGTTTTAATTTTTTTACAAATAAGGCAATTAATTCTAATAGAGATAAAATATACACTCTCTTATCTTATAATAATTATCTAAAATATACACTCTCTTTACAACAATGTTTGGATTATTCCAAGGGTTAAAATTATAGGCAACAATAAATATATATATATATATATATATATATATATATATATATATATATATATATATATATATATATATATATATATATATATATATATATATATATATATATATATATTTATTGGGATAAATAAATATGAATAGTGTGAATGAGAAAATATACCAATTTAATGATTTTCCTTTTAAACTAAAATGTTAAATATGAATAGTGTGAATGAGAAAATATACCAATTTAATGATTTTCCTTTTAAACTAAAATGTCATTGGAATTGAGTAACATCAATGATTGATATAAATAATATCATATCAAAGAACTTGAGACAATAAGCATGTTGGAAAAAAAATTAAAATAGAATAAATTTGTGTAAGTGATGAATTATTTCCACTATCACTATTAGTATATTTTTATTATTATATTTTATATTAACATGATAACTAATTGAGATTATTAATATATAAAAAATTATATCAAAGAAATTAATCTATCAAACTTAACACACATTTATTTAAAAACAAACAAAAAAATTAACGTAGAATGAAATTGTATAAATGACAAATTATTTGTTAAATTGAAAGACTAAATTACATGGTTTTGATAAAAATCAAATAACCAAATGAACAAAATAAATTTATTTTAATTAAAGTTAAATTGCAGAAAATTGTAAAAAAAATCCATTCTTAAAGAGACTGATTTATTTCAAAATAAATAATAACATGGAGAAGGGAAAGGAAATAGATAAAAACAATTTTGGTAAAGAAGTAACTACTAATTTTGAAAGATGTCACTACATGAAAATTGTAATAGCATGATATCAATTCATTCCATAATTAAAAAACAAAAATTCATTCCTTAATTAATTACTAATTCAATAACTGCCACATACAAATGTATTAAAAAAAAAATCTACAACAAACCGTTTAACTTATTCTATTTAAATACAATACTTTATCATATTTTCACTGCCGCTAATTGAAATAAAAAGTAGTTCAATTTCATTTCATATATAAGCTAGCTTTATCGTTTCACAATAAGTAACTAAATTTGCAGATGCTAAAAAAATATACACTGAAGCAAATTTGCAGCTACCAGACATTGCAAAGTCCACCTTTAAAGTATTCCTGAATCATTAGAAGTATACATCTTATATTTGACATTGCCTTTTGAAGTTTTCTCGGATGTCACTATCCTTTGCAATGTTCTGAAAACCATCGACACAGGACATTAATTAGTTTTGATATAAAACCAAGCGATAGTTATAAACATATATGTATAAGATTTTGCACAAGTAATATATTTCAGACATAATGTCACTTCATGTGGATCTTTTCAGTGAGCCAGTTGCTTTTAAAATGAACTGATTCTTTGAGAACCAAATCAAACTGTTGATATTAACTAACAATTAGGACTGTTTTTAATAAAAAAAACTAAAAGGAAACGAAATCAAATGTGATAATTGTTTAAATAACTCCTATAACAACCAAATCCTTTAAATGGAACTACACCAAAAATACAGATTATAGAACCACTGAAAAATCTTGAGTCTCATATCACATAGTTGTGCAATATTCTTCTCAAATCATGTTTGATATGAGACTGAAGTATGACAGTTTCTCAGCACATCAAAATGTTAATAACACACACGACAGTAAAAAAAAACTAAAAAGAGAACCTTATTGAACCTGAATCATAAAGTCCTTAAAATATTATGAAGAGCAGAAGAAATGACATAAGCATACCTAAACCAATGATTCAAAATAGCCTAAAAAGTCAATCAAATTGTTGTGAGGCTATGAAAGGTTAAAAATAATAAGAGAAGAGAAAGAAAATTACATTTCAAGAACCCATCCAAAAGCTGTATCAGTTTCAGGAACTTGTTTTTATTGTCGGGAGAAACATTCATCAAAGTAGAAGCAATCTTCTTAAGGGATTCCTATTATATTTTCAAATCAAATTAAAAAAATTCCTAAAATCAAGAATATTCATAAATAACATTAGAAACTAAATGACATGCACTCATATACAATTCTCATGGCCTATTAAGGACTATGTATCCCTGCCATAGACAATTCTCATATCCAATAAGCCTTATCATTATTAGCCTTTGCATCTAATCCGTCATCCTACAGTAGTTTGAGGTAAATGATATGAACCCAAATAATTGTAGAAGCTAGTTGAACATAATTAGATGTTGTCTAATTGTTCCCAGACTTGAATGATATTCCTGTAATAATCAACTAATTAAAAAGTGCATAAGTAAAATTCAAAATAAATGAATGATAATATACATACAATTGGTTGAACTCGAAAGAATATCTGTTGCATTCTTGAAGAGAGATTCAACATCAAACGTCATTATACACACGGGTTGAACAAATCACCTACAAAATATCCATATCAGCATTTAGTGAAACAAATTTGTTAGAAATATATATGCATTTAATGAAATAAGTTTTATAATGTCAGCATATCAATAACAATCAACTATATCACAAAATCAAATACTAATGCATTCAACTTACCATAAAAGGAAAAACCAAGTTTTTTTTTGAATCAATCATTAATTTTCTTATTAATTTTTGAATCAATTACTAGGACCAATTTAAATGGAAAAACGATGAAAATCATATAAAGGACACATAGACCAAATTCAATAAACATAACAGAAAGAAAAACGCATAACATAGCAGAAACACAATGAAGAAAAGACAGCAGAAAAGAGAAAACCTAACAAAATGCCCTAACCTTTGAGGATGAACATGATAGAAACCTTTATCAATCGTTTTTAATGAGTAAACCAATTGTTTTCAATGAGCTGATATTAAAATGGAAGCTGTAGAGAATATAGAAACATAATTACCTTTTCGTATATGCGTCAACATTATAACTGCTTGATCCAATGCATGCTTGTTAATGTTCACCACATTCAGCAGATTATAAAGATAGATTGATATATAGCAGCGAAGTGTGAGGTAAATTGTTCTGATCCAAATTAGAACAGAAAATTAGCTGACGTTGACCAATGCTTTGATTTTGCCGATAACTTTGACAACTTCACCAACATATGAGCCTACCTCTTGAAGAAGCTGCAGGGATACAAACTCATGTGTGTCACAAATTAACATACAGAATTCAGTTATAAACATAAAAAAGGAAATTCTGAAATATACAACAAAATTACTTTTTTCGTATATGTGTCAACACTACAACAGCTTGATCCAATGCAGGCCTGTTAATGTTCACCACATCAGGATTGTGTATCACTTAATTCCTTCTTAGATGCTGGCAAGCTTATCCGAACCCATTTCTCTATCTCACGCACTTATAAAAATCTGAATCATAGATTGCCAGCATATCAAGATTGTGTCTACTGATCATATATCAGTCCTTGTTTCTCTATTTCATGCACCTACTTCAACGCCTCATCAAACTTCCCTTTAACACCACCCTAATTGAAACATGAATTCAAATTAATCTCAAGCATACGGAAGCAACCATGAAAAACAATAATCAGTAAAAGAAGAGGAAGAAAGATTCAATAATTAGTAAACACCACAACTACAAAAACCAATAAAAATCACATCTTTGTCATGTAACTAACAGTAAAATATAAAAGGGTTATAAAAAATCAAATCTGAACAAAAGGGTTTATACCGAAAGGGGAAGATTGAAAAGGATATTAGAAAGATGAAAAAATGTAAGAGGAGCAATGAAGAGGAATGAAAATCGCCAAAACAGAAACAAATATGTGACAAATCCTTATCAATGGTTACGTATTTATACACTGAATTAGGTTGAAATTCAAAAAAATCATAAACACCAACGGAAAGGTTTGTTTACCTGGGAAGAAGATCCAAATCATGAGAAAAAAATAAATTTGAAGGAAAATCGATGAATGATGATGGCTGCTCCATGAATGATGAATTGGAACTTGGGAATATTAACTGCTACGTGTGATGTTGATTTGAAGAATGAGATGAGATTTGAATGGGTATATGAGAAAGGCATTTTGCGTATGAAGAGGAAAAGTAAGATGTTTCAGATTCCCAATAATGAAAAATGATAATGAGCAAATAAAATAATAAGTAAATAAAATAATACAATAAAATGATAAATAGAATAAATAAATTGGGAAATGAGAAATGTATATGAAACGACCTGTGCATTGAAAAACTCAACAAAATAGGGAATAGGGTATTGTATCCTAATTTACATTTACATTAAATGTTTTGTGGAAATAAAATAAATAAAAAATAAAATTAAGTAATTAAAACAAAAATAGGAAATTTGCTTAAAATGGAAACTCTGAAAATAGCATGGCACCTAGAAAGATGACACTTGGCAAAGTTGCCAAAGTTCTCATCTTGCTATTTTCTATTGTATGATTAAATTAGAGATCTATTTATACATTTTCTACAAAAATATTTATGGTAATAGTTCTAAAGAAATTATTTTTATGAATTTTTTTTATGATCCAAATATCTATAATATAAAAAAGTATATATTTTTTTAACAACTCCTCTAACTGCCACATGTGACTTCATGATAGCAAGAAATTCTCCTCTTCAACTTTTAACCTGGCGTATCCACGTCACCACTCTTTTGACTTCTCAAATGTTCATCTATTTCTAACATGCAGCAATTAATAGTCCATCACTCCAACTTTCACATGCAGCAATTATGCAAATGAAAAATTTCAACTGATCCACCGTCAATAATGCTACCCACTGTGACATTTATAACATGTTTCACAGGGTTGTGCCAACTGCTACGAAATTATGGCCAGACCGGTGGCGAAACTCTGCGACATCAACTATACCAAAGAACTGTGGAAGGTTTTTATTCGAGTGCATCACAAATGGAAGGAAGGTTGTATCTAACAACAGGTAGCATTTTGAGATGATCTTAAGTCGAGATAGTAGTAATTTGCTTTGTTATTCTCATGCTGTGTTTCTGTTTATGGTTTGTTGGGTCGTGAAAATCGTTTTTTGTCTATTTTGATTTCATAGGTGGAATATGATTTTTTTTCACCGTATTATAGGTAAAAAAAATTCAGGATTAGGAGTCAATCCACAAGATATCCCAAGCTATTCACTAAGTTTGCGCAAAACCAATTAGCGACAAGAAATCCTGTTCGAAATGGGCATGGCCTTGCAATTTGTAGAAGGTAATATATATTCTTGTATGGTTATCACCTTAAACCTAGATGTGAAACATATTTATTGTTATATCATTACAAAATTGGAATTTCCTCTCTTCAAAATCCTTCTTTGTGATTTTCTATTGATTATGTACATTATTTTGAAATTGGCAGCAGGTTTGTGAATCACATGGAAGGCCGTTTTTGGATCGAAAGTGAGGGTATTGGTAAAGGATGTACAGTTAATTTTATTGTAAAACTTGGAATCCATGACGCTTCAAATGAATTTAAACTACCTTACAGTTACATACCGCCGAAAGCTCTGGTAAATCATGGATCTACAAACATTGGCGGTCTCAAAATTCTCGTCATGGATCATAATGGGTCAGTAACAACTTCATTTCCATACTTTCAGTTCAGAAATTTGTTACTATGTCACTTATTTGCGTTGTTTAGCCAAACCATCATTAAGCGTCGACCTCTCTTCAATGATATAGGTCAAACTTGTAATGCAGGGTGAGCATGTCAGCCACAAAGGGGCTTCTTATACATTTAGGATGCGACGTCACAACTTTAGCAACTGGATATTTATAATATTTTTGACTTGTGATGTGATTTAAACTTGCAGCTCTCCAGTGACCCTAACAAAAGGCGGCTAGATGCGGTAAGTTTGAAGAATTAATTTGTTTGATTGATCTGTATTCTTCCATTGGACAGTAATATAACTGACATGTTCTTTCCGTTTTTGCTAACTATTCTACAATCAGGTTCGCACGTTGATGGAATCGTCTTCACACCCCCAACCAACTATTAACAATTCAAAAGATATCAGTAGACAGGGACATCCTAACCCTGTAGTTTCCAATCATCTAATAAAACCCTTGAATTCATACCAGTTGCTTTCTCATTCGCCTGATTCTCAAATGCTACAGCAGATGACTAGATTTTAATAAACCTGTCTAATTCTGGTCTTCATTCTACTAGGTTACACTTCCTGTATGCTCTAGTAAGGTCTCTCTCTTCTTTGGTTCATTATGTTTCGAACTAATCTATTTATTTTTGCTTACTGTTTCCAACAGGTCAGTATAGTTCAAAGGATGTATAATTATTGTAATCTAGATTTTCTCTTTCTCAACTTTGCACTTTCAAAGGACTGGATTAATGTTTTTATATACACTATTATATTGTTATTATAGTAGTATAAATGAAAATGCAAAGTTGAATTGGTATTCCTCATCTATTTTAATCTGATCCGATCAGGTGAGTTACTTCCTTTCTATTTCTTCTCACCATTTTATTTTTCTTGACAACATAGCTTTCTAATCTGTTTTTTCTGTCATGCTTGACTAAACAGGCTCCGACTGATCAAGTGAAGCCTCTCTATCTGCAATATGCTAAACTGGAGGAGGATTATGAACTAGAAAAGCAAGTTATGAAGGTTTATGATCAAGTCACGAAGGCTGTTCCAATATACTACAAATGCAAGCAATATTTCAGTTTGGTAGGGGTGAAGTGTATTGACTTTGAGAGTTGTGATATTGATAGTACTAAAAGTGGATTATTGGCAGAAAGTTACAGCAGACTCATTGTTGCTCTTTCTGTGAAGCATGAATGTTTTGAGCCCCTAAAGGAACCCTCCTCTGGCAGAGATCTGGTGGAAGATGTTATATTCAGCCGATGGTCAGTGATTCTTATCCATGAAAATATGTTCACGGTGTTTTAGTAGAATACATTTGTATATTTGTGTTATTGATAGTGATATAAACCTATTATTCATAGTAATATATTTATTAATTGCAGTCTTCCGATACTACATCTGCTATTCTCACCTTTGCTAAGATGTTCAATTGGAAAAACTTCATAGTTGTGATAGGAGAGTGTCATTTAAAATATCACAGTTCTTATAGGAAACTTGCATTTAAAAATATTCAATGGATGTGGAGGATTTTGGCCTTTATAAATTTATACCATTTACTGACAGATTTTTGTTGTCCTTGGCCATGGTATTTGTCTCTAAATTATGTTAATTATCGTTTTACCCCTTGTCATGTATCTGATGATGTCTGTACAAGTGAATTTTTCAGTTCAAAACTTAATCGAATGAATTTCCGGGGTTTCTATATTGTACTTCTAGAGAAAGATGGAGAGCTGGTCAGTGTGCCAACTATTAGGTGAGTATAGGATTTGCTTCCATAAAAAACTAGGCTTTGGTTGACTGAATGATTATATTTATTTTTGAGCTCCTATTTTTTTAATGGGTTGTGTTATGGTAAAGTGTCCCGATTTAAAAGGATTTTTTATTGAACGTGTTATTGTAGGTCGTCGAGTTGGGTTGCACGGTTAGATTCAGTGGAAATTCAGCAAGAGTTCAAAATTACTGAATGATGATATGTAAGATTTGATACTGTCAGACTCAGATTCATCTTGCTACCAATATGTAGATCAAGAGTCTTATGGTAGTGGTCATAAGGAGTCCTGTCGTAGGTGTTAACTCTGCAGTCACGGCGACATCCAGGTAAAAGATAGGCTAAAAGCAAAACTTAAAATCTACTTGACTAATATAATTATGTTTAATGTTGTCTGATTTCTTTTGAAATTTACAATCTATAATGATTTTCATTGCAGAAGTATCTAGGAGCAGATAGCCTTTTTCTCCTTTTTGTGGCCATTGCTTTATTGTCTCTTTAAATCATCTGTGATTTCAGCGCTGATGTCAACGCTTAAGATCGTTGGAAGAACACCATAATTCGATTCTAATTTTCTTTAATTCTATGTGGCTCTGTTGTATGATTGATTTTGAAGGGTTATTGATGTCATAATTACAGTTATCTTCCTATTCCATTTCCAAACATAGTTGATTTTTAATATGAAATCACAATGTTAGGAAGCAAACTAACTTGTGTTTTGCATGTTATGCTCCTCTGGATTGCCTTATTCTGGTTGGTAGGTTCTTGCATAGTTCCTTTTTTAGCTTACACAGTAGGTTTTAGGAAGGAAACCCTTTCATACAGAGGACAAGCATTGTACAGTTTCTTGACGGATGTTGCCGAAGGCGTGGTTGGGTTAGCTATACTTCACCGTTGTCTTGCAAGGTTTAAACCACTCCCAGCTGAGAAATAATTAGCTTGGTTCCTAATTTGTCTCAGAGTTATCGATAGCGGCGCTATTCCGGGAGAGTGGTGCAGCACAAAGGCCGTCTACAATCAGAAAAACCCTTCTTGAATTTGTACTCTCTACGCCACAGGACAGAAAAACCCTTCTTACATTTTCAGTAGCACTCAAGCATGAACTCCAAAGAGTGATTTCTGCATGTCGAAAAACACGTGCATGTGTCGATCAAGTTTGCCAGAGCTTGATACATCATGCTGTTATTATCAATGATGTGAGTATCATTTAACTACTTATTCTATACATTGCCAATTTTTATGTCATTTTATTCTATGGAATTTACTCTCGTCTGGATTCTAGGATTGTGATTATATTTGCAGCATGGATACGCCGCTATTGATTTACAGATTCTTTGTCCTTAAAAAATTGAGGACATATGCTTGATGAAATTTCTTTCCTCGGTCTTGCAGTACCCTTCTGAACTTACATATGAATATTTTGATCATTAACAAAATATAGCAACTTTATTGACCATCAACCTTACAACCTCAGTATTCACAAGAGTTTACTTGCTTTCATTAGTATTTTGTTGATATGTGTTTTATATCATTGAAGCACTGCTGATTGAACTCCTGGATTGTTTCAATCAACAAGAAAGCGTGCAAGAACACCTACACCAGTGCACTATTATATACCTATTGGTTGTTTTCAATAAATAATGATGATGCAGATTTCCAAAACTGTCGTTCATAAAAAGTCATGGAAGAGTTGTGCAGGTCATGTTCACATCAGTCAACTCATCTGGAGTTTAGAACTACCAAGACAACAGTCTGCCAAAGAACCTGAGCTTTACGAGTGTGATCCAATCAGAGTACAACACCAAGGATGAAAATGCGGAGTTCTAACCGAAGCACAGAACTCAAATAGGACGAGAAATGAAAACACTTTTTGCTGCCGAAACAAATCAATCAACCAGTTTGAAGAATTTCCCAGAAAATAAAAATGGTGTTCTTCAGCAGCAATGCCATTTTCTTGCCATATCTCTGTCTCAGGCATCTCCGACACCTGAAATATATGTTCCCCAATTGCAAGTTAGCTTATGAATACTTTTGGTAATGATGTCTCTCCTTGTCCCCTCATCATTATGCTCTCTGATGATTGTATTATATTTTGTACTCTGCAGAGTTTCAACTTTTTGTCCTTGTCGGCTGGATGTAACGGGGTTGAAGGTTGATGATTGTTTAATTTAAGGTGGAAGTAGGTTGGGACCATTATCAAAATCACAAGTTCCTTATTTTCGGTCTATACAACAGCTGCACAGACTCATGGCAATACCTTCAACTTCAAATCAGTATACACCCACTTCTTACCTTGATCAGCTTCCTACTACAGGACCACGGGTTTTAATCGTTCTAACCATAGACTCCTACGATGTTGTATTAGTGAACTACAACTTATAGTGATTTATATTATTGTTTAAACATGAATGAGGCAAGCAGAGTTTATTGTATATGATAAACCTACCCCACAACACCAAAAAAGAGGGACAATTTGCAGTTCATATAATTGTTGTAGGCTTGTATCACCTAAAGTTGTTGCTGAACATTGCTATGATGTTGATGTAGGGTGTTGGATATGTGACGAATGTTGAAGGTTGCTGTGCGCGGTGATGAGATGTTGTAAAGCAAAGCTGGTTGAAGCGGTGTGGTTCAATGATGGTTTGATGATGTTGCGTGATGGAGAATACGTCGGCGTTACGTGGATGTTTGGATTGTGAAGTGATGAGTTGATCTGTGATGAAAGTGGATAAGAAGTTGCAGGATGCAATTGGTTCGATGGAGATTTGAAGGTGTAGAGGTTTTGGACCGTGGATCTGTTTTGAGTTTGCTTGGTTGATGATGTGAACCAATTGCAATGGATAGGTGAAGTTGAGTGATCTACAAGTGGCTGAATCGCAGATGGTGAATTAAAGGTATGAATTGGTTTCAATTGGTTTATGTTGAAGATTGAGCAATGAAGTGAGGAAGAATTTACATGGAGGAAGTTTTTTTGTGAATTGATTTTGGCAGCATAACAGTGTTTCCTTCCTCCTTTTTTCTGTTGGGAGATGTTGTTATTATATAGGGGGAAAATCTGAAAATTGAGGGCAAAACAGAGAAGGAAAGTCTGTTAGAGTTAAGTGAGTTTGGATGGGATATTCTTAGCAATCTGTGTGAGCTTCTTTGTATCAATTGTAGACCTTTCATTAATTTGTAACAAATGGTGAGGATTGTAGTTGTTATAATTCTGTTAGAGATTTGTAATTTAATGTGAATTTAAAATGAAATAGAAATTTGAATTTGGATGAAAATGGTTTTGAAATGAAATGAACAATGGATCAATTGAATCACAAATGAAATGGGCCTGCAATTCTTTTGTTATTTGCACCAAAAAAAAATCATAAAATATGACAAAAAATAAATTGATGTAAATTTTAATAAAAGTTTAAATTAAATCTAAATTGAATTTCAATTAAAATTATATATCACAAAATGGTTAGTAAAATGAACACAAAAATATTTATTAAACATAAAATCAAACTAGAGGCATAAGACGAACATAACTACATGTTTTTTTGTAATGAAATAGAAATGTAAATGGGTAAATAACAGAAATATAAAAATAGTTTATTTGTGTTTGAAAAAAATCAAAAGAAAATTAATAGAAATATGAAAAGAAGAGTCAATTTTTTGGGAAGAAAGTGATAAGAGGGAAGCACTTTTTATTGATAGAAACATGAATATGAAAATAGTTTATTTGTGTTTGAAAAAAAATTAATAGAAATATGAAAAGATGAGTCAATTTTTTGTATTATATTTAAAATATTTATTTTATTGATTATATAGAATTAATTATTTAAAAAAGGAAAGTAAAAATAGTGAGTAATTGTAATGGGATGATAGTGTGAGAAATTAAATTATTCAATACTCATTGATTAAGTGGGGACTATTATGAAAACCTCTTCTTATTTCTTACTATATTTAATATTAGAATATATCTTTAATATTATTATTACTTAAAAAGTGGCAATTTTGGTGGGGGCATGGGACCACTCTTTGAATTAAATAGCTCCGTCCCTGAGTATATGTGCGCAATAGATGCACTAGACGTGTCAACCTTTATTAGTCTAATCATCCTTGCTTACATTAAAATTATGAATATTAACGGGAACAAATTTTGAATATTAACGGGAACGCGAAGTTATTGATCAAAATAATGAATATTTGTTAGCGCAACAATCGGGGGAGGGTCGAGTCGGGAACATTATTAATTTCCGGGACATTCCTTTGAGCAACACACCTTTGTGGGAGACACACCACTTCTCCACCTAAAACCTTAAGGTGATAGGTGAGTGGGTTCTCCTACTTATATATGCTCAAGTCACCATACACATTTCCAATGTGGGACTATTATCCACACTCACACTTGATTCTCAACACTCCCCCTCAAGTGTGAGTCTTACACAATGCTCCCCCTCATGTGGAAGCTTCTCTTCCACATACACTTGTATCCGTTGACTTCAACTACATGTATCCGTTGATTCTCTTCAACTACATGTATCCGTTGACTTTCAACTACAAGTTTTAGCCGGTCCCTTTTTTTTTTCCGAACCAAAGGCTCATGATACCATTGTTAGCGCAACATTGGGGGATGGTCGAGTTCGGAAGCATTGTTAATTTTCGGGACATTCCTTTGAGCAACACACCTTTGTGGGAGACACACCACTTCTCCACCTAAAACCTTAAGGTGATAGGTGAGTGGGTTCTCCTACTTATATATGCTCAAGTCACCACACACATTTCCAATGTGGACTATTATCCACACTCACACTTGATTCTCAACAATATTAACGGGAACACGAAGTTACTGATCAAAATAATTAATATTAACGGGAATGAGACGTTACTGATCAAAATATTGAATATTAACGGGAACAAATTTGGAATATTAACGGGAATACGAAGTTACTGATCAAAATAATAAATATTAGCGGAAACATGAAGTTACTGATCAAAATATTGAATATTAACAGAAAAATGAAGTTTACTGGTCAAAATATCCCAAACTTTGGCCCAACATATTCAAAAGAAATTTCTATATTTCACACATATGTTTTTAGGACATTTACCTCTGTAATAATACCTATATTGAACAAAATAACACAGTCATAACAGGTATCCGTGCGGACGCACGAGTATCACGCTAGTTTTTATTAAGATAAATGGAAGATATTTATATGACAACCATCATTTAAGATAAATGGAAGCTATTTATATGACAATCATCATTTAAGATATTTTTTCTTTTAATTCGTACATTTTTTCTGACAGACCGACAAAATATTACTAAAATTGAATAGATATTAAAGATCACATGTTTAATGACTTCTGAATTACCATAACACGGTCTCTTCATTCCCAATAAAATAAATAAATAGAAACACACAATTAAATATCTCTCTTCTCTTTAAGTGCATGAAAATAAAAGATTTGAATGTGACATATTTTTTTAATAAGACATAAAGAATATTTTTGAATTTTATAAGTATTTAATAGTTATAAATTATTAGGAAATTAAAATTACAATTAGGAACATAAATTTTTTAAATTGGGATTATATTTTTCTCACGTAAAAATGGAAGGATAAGATTTCAATTTAAAATTGAGATAAAAAATTTTCTCACGTAAAGATTAATTAATTTACTTACCAAATTCTATTTTATTTTATTTTTTACAATTTACTTATCACATTCAATTTTTCAAAAAAAATTCTTTTAAGTTTTTCAATCATTGTTATTTGTCCAAAATTTACCAGAGATTCCTTATATAACTTAACTGTATTTAAATTTATTTTATATTAGATGATAAAATCATATAATATCAATAGAATCCATAATTTTACAATACAGAAGAATTTAAAAATTATATCCATGTCCGACGGGCCAAATCTATTTTTCTGACGGGCCGACAAAATATTTACTTAAATTGAACAAATATTAGAAATCATATGTTTAATGACTTTTGAATTACTATAGCATATAACTTCTAAAATTACACTAATTTAACAAACATAATATTATTCAATTCACTAAATCTAATCAAATTATTAAACCAATATATTTTATGGTATATAATATGTTTTATCTTATAATATTTGTTAATAGAAATTGTAAAATTAAAATTATAAACAATTATAAAAATTATAGGCATACCCGACGGGCCAAACCTGTTTTTTCACCATGAAAAATGCTAGCAACACTCTCTCTATCATTCAATCGATTGCACCAAATATATATATATATATATATATATATATATATATATATATATATATATATATATATACAACTACTACAACATAATAAATTAAATTAATATTTATATATATATATATATATATATATATATATATATATACAACTACTACAACATAATAAATTAAATTAATATTTGTATGATAATCAATATTGAAATTTTTTTCCTATTAATTCGTATAAATTAATATATATTTTTTAATCATAACTATATAATATTTATTTAATATTTATCGACTTTACGTGACCCGTGCAAACGCACGGGTCCTTTACTAGTTTTCATCAAAGTAAACACTATAAATCTTGGCACGAGAAGATGAATTTATGGATTGAACAACATTTTGTTTATATTTAGCAATTTTTTTAGGTTTTTGCTTTAAAAAAATATAATAATTTTATAATTTTTTTGTTAAATTTTTCTTGTTATTCAAACGATTTTGACATGAATTTATTTACTTATTCTTTTATAAGCAAATTTCACAAATATCAATAAAACTAATTAAAAGTCAATTATTTATTTGACTTCTATAAAATTTAGTTATGTATTTACAAGATTACCCTTTAGTAATTTTTTTAAAAAAATGAATATTTATAATTATGATGAGCCACCTCTTTTAATAGTTAGAGCATTAATTGGTGGTCTTTACAACACCATATTTCACCTTCTTTCCACCATTCTGCAACTTTTATTTTCCCGCTTCTTTCAAAAAAGTTTGCCAAAATTTGATTCAAAATTAAATATACCGCTTTATTTGTTCTTTAAATAGAAAACTAATATGAATTTGATTTCTTCTCTTTTAGGTTTTCAAGATTGTATCTCCTCAATTATAAGTATGCCTCAAGATCTATATTTAAACAAAAATCCTACATAATTTTTGGATGATGAAAATAATACAGTTTCCATGCGTTCTTCTTCAAGTTTGATTATGGACAACAACCAAGTGGGTCTAAATTTTTTTGATGTTGAAAACAGAATAATTCTTGATAATGAAAATATTACAGCTTTCACGAAGTCTTCTTCAAGATTTGTAATGAATTACAACCAAACAACTTTAAACTTTTTTTATGATAAAAATGTAGTTGCTTCCATGAACTCTTCTTCAAGGTTGGAGATGATTTACAACACAACAAAATGAGAATAGTTTGATGATTATAACATGTACCCTTCAAATATGAATAGTTTATTTTCTGACAAAGATGTTAACGGAGAAGATGAAGAAAAGGCTCAAATTATATCTCAAGAAGGTACATAAATATTTATTTATTTTTTTTAATGTTTTTTTATGAAAATGATTGATTTGTTTCACATTATTTATATTTTAAATTTTCTTTATATAAAATTCATGTTTTCTTCCCATTTTACAATTGCACATTTGTTTCTTCATATAAAATTCTTTTTATTTTGCTATTCAAATTTTTGTTTCCTTATCTAAAATCATTTTATTCAATTGATGTTGATTTGTTTTTTTAAATAGAAGGAGCATCATTGATGAGACACATTCATATAGAAACAAACGTCATTTTTTGAACAACAACCAATGAAAAATAATTTCTGAATTACTGTTACATTCAAGTTATAGTGGAAAACTTAAAAGAGGGACCGTTAAAAAGGTGGCTTCTTCATTTTTGGTATTTATCAATGGTATTTATCGGATTTTGAGACAACTTAGTGAAACAGGAAATGCTTGTCATAAGAAAACAAAAAATTATGGTCGAAAAAGAGTTAAGGTTGATTATGAGAAAATGCGCGATATTTCATTAGCTAAGCGTAGAAATCTTCTGTCTTTATCTCATGCCTTAAAATTTTGCAAGATATCTTTGTTTATATATTTAAAAGAAGGAGTTTTGCATTGACATTCAAGCGCATTGAAGCTACATTTGAAATATGATAGTATGAAAGATCGACTTAGATTTTGTTTGTCTATGCTTGAGGAAAGTAGCATTCCTCACGATCCAAAGTTTAAGTCCAATCACAATATTGTGCATATTGATGAAAAATGGTTTATATATATATATATATATATATATATATATATATATATATATATATATATATATATATATATATATAATCTATGAATTATTACCTTCTTGTAAATGAGGATAACCAATATCGCACATGCAAGAACAAAAAATTACATTGGCAAGTCAATTCATGTTTTTAGCTGCATTTGCTAGGCCTAGATTTGACAATGAAGGTAACAAGATATTTTCAGGAAAAATTGGCGTGTTTCCTCTTGTTAGTAAAGTACCCATAAGAAGGTCAAGTGTTAATAGATCAGGAGGGACACTTGAAACAAAACCAATAACTTTTATCAATAAAGGGACTAGTCAAATGTTTTTAATTGATAATGTTCTACCAGTCATCAAAGAAAAATGGTTGCGAGAACAAGCATTTGAAACAATTTACATACAACAATATAATGCATCTTCCCATGTCTCTATAGATGATGAAGAATTTTGTCGAGTTCTTTATGAAGGTGGATTTAACATCTGTTTGACTAGTTATCATACCCCAATTTTTGACCCTAAGATCAAACATCATTCGCACTCAATCATCAATCAATAGTTTCACCTTAAAGCTCTGTTTTTGGTGTTATGCTCATTTCATCTGTAAGGGGGATCATCGAGCACCAATGTTTATTTAGTTTGTATATGTTATACGAACCAAAATACCAAAAATATTGCCTTGTACTTTTGTATGTTTGTGTTTTGTAGGTACGAAGTCAAAATATCCATCAAAAAGGCATATTTCAACATCTTGCAGCAAGCAATCGATTGCACAAGAGGAGCAATGTGCAATCGATTGCACCAACTATTTCTGCTCCAGATCTGCCTTTTGACTTCTGTGCAATCGATTGCACTAAGGAAGCAATCGATTGCACCAATGCGAAATTGGAAAAATGAAGGCAATTTCCAGCTTTTGAGGAATGTGTCACCACTTTCATGTGTGAGGTGAAGGTTCTAGATTGCATAATCAATTCCCTACATCATTTTGATCAATCTTATCATGTACCTTCATTTGATGACATAAACACCATTAGTTCATAATTTTGGCTCTAAATTCATTTACCAAACCTAATTTAATTTACCAAGCCTAACTCCAAACCATCACTAATCCCAAGCCTAAATCCTATAAATAGAGGCCTTCACCTCTTCATTTGATAAGCTTGAAAAGGCAAAGAAACTTTTGCATTTTCTCTCCCCATCTCTCCCAAATCACAAAAAGCTCTCATCTTCCATCAAAAAGTTAATGAGCTCCACCTTGAACCTCACTAACTTTGAGCTAAACCTTCATCTAAACACTATCTCTTCATCAATTGTGAGTAGATTCAAGCTTTGGTGTTGTGTTCTTGAAGAAGATTCAAAGTTTTGTGAAGAATTGGTAAATCTCTAGATCCACTCCTGTCATACCCCAAAATTTGCCCTCATACATTTGTAAACGTCATTTTATTTCGAATAAGTGACGTAGCACAGTTGGTAAGGATTTGAGGTTAAAAGGTACATGAGCGAGAGGTCTCGGGCTCGAATCTCACTTCTAACATTTCTCCTTTTTTATTTGTTTTCTAATTTTAATTCTAACTTTATTTTCATTATTCAAAAATCATAAAAATTGCATTTTTTTTATTATTTTAATTTAATTTTCGCACTAATTAAATAGGCATTTTTTAAAATAGTCAATTTTCACTTTTATGCATTTTTTAGTCAAAAAATCACCAAAAATCATAAAATATTCAAAAAAATCCAAAAAAAAAAAAAGTTTTTAATTTTATTTGTTCTATTTTTAACATTTTTCACAACTTGGGTAACAAGTAAAGATCTTTTTAAAAAAATATTAGTTAATCAATTAAAAGATCACAATCAAATTATTTTTGATTTAAGCTTTTAATGAATAGTTAATATTTGATTTTTTATTCCGTATTTGTTGACCTAAGTTACACTATAAATATCACTAATTTTTACACATTAGGCATTCACAACAATTTTCCAACCCTTATTTTCACTCTCTCTCTTCTCACAAACACAAAAATTATTTTCTCCTCCTTCTCTCCAAGATCAAACTTCACTTTCTCTCATGAACATCATAACAACTTAATAGCTTGTTGAAGAACATATAGAACACTTTCAAAAAAAAAAAACTCAAGAACTTATATCTTCCTCTCACCGTAGAACCGAGTGATTCAACGCGCATCTTTCCTCCACAAACCGCCATCGAAGCCCTCAGGTGGTGTTGTTTATTTTGTTTTATTTTTGCTAGCTTTTTATTGGTTCAATTGATAGCCATGATTATTATTTTGAAAGTGTTGTTTTCTTTTGATTTGATTTTATTTGTGTGAATGGAGAAGAGAGAATACATATGGGGAAAAAGATGAAATCACATGGCAAATAATCTACCAAAGACGTAGAAGAGGAAAACAAAAGAGAATCGGAACTTAGTCAGAACCACCGAATCAATCGGATCTGCATCACTCCTTCACGCCTCAACCGCCGGCGATCCATCCACTAATACTAAAAGCATGTTGGCACAACTGGTGACATACAAGCGTCGATCACCTTCCCAACCCAGGTTCGACCACCAGGTTTACCCTTTCTTTTTGTCAATTTTTCCTTCTTTCTTCTTTCTCTACAATTTTATTTATTTAACCACATAATTAAAATCAACTCATAACTAATTAGAATTAGGATTAGGGTTTAGACTATTAATTATTTTTTCTTTCACCTTTTTGTTTAACTAATTTAATTTTAGTAATTAGGTTGTTTAACTCATTTAATTTCTATAAAATCATAAAATCACAAAAACATTTAGTTTTAATAGTTAATTTGATTTAATTGTCTTAACATTTATTTTAATTGACTATAATTAGGATTAGATTAGATTTTTTAATTAAGACTAAATTTCAATTTAAAATTTAATTAGATTAGATTTAGTAATTAGAATATTTTTTAAAATAATTAGATTTAGGTTTAATTGATTTTATTTTTAACATAATTTTGATTAATTTAGTAATTAGGATTTGATTAGATTTTTTAAATTTATAATTAAAATCAATTAGAGATTTAATTAGATTGGATTTAATTTGTACATAATTAGATAATTAGATTTATTTTCATTAATTAAATTAGATTTAGATTAACATTAACTTAAAATATTTTTCTAAACATCAAATCTTTTTCCTCCTCTTCTTCAAATATTTTCTCGATTTCTCAATTCGTCCGCTATTTACTTTCTCGCGTAATTTTTTATAATTTATGTAACTGCTAAGGGTTGTAATAGTAATTAGGCTTTTTATTTCCCGCATATTTTATTAATTATTATGTAACTGCCCCAAAGCCTTGTAATAGTTGTAGGTTTATTTTCTGCATTTATTTTCTGCCTTTTCCCCCCGGTTTTTTTTGGCTTTGTAATTCCCCCTCCCCGAAGCCACTTAATAGCGTAGGGTTTATTTTCTGCCTTTTAATTTTCTGCTGATATAACTGTTAGAAATTAATAGGATTGTATGGCAAGACTAAAATCAACCTAGAATAACCCTAATTTTCAGGATTAAATTAATCAATCACTTTTTGTTCACCCACACACCTTTAAGGTAATCTCTCTTATGCTGCCTTTCGATCAAAAATAGTCAAGTCCCTCAGATGTAGGGATACCTTAGCTTGCTGCCTTCGATTCAAATCATCATAGTCCCTCCGATAAAAGATCATAGTCCCTTCGAGTTTCCTACGATGAAATGATCTTGTCCCTCGATGTTGCCTCGATAAATGATGATCATCCCTTCGAATGCTAAGGTATCCTTACCGATTGCCTATAGATGACTATTCCACCCTTTCCTAAAGACTTTCTGCCCTTTTTATGGTATGGATAGACGTATGGCAAACGATGACCCTCGATGACCCGTAAATCCAATTAAAGGACTACTTACCCTCTTTATGGTATGGATAGCCCTTTCAAATCAAAGTCTTAAAGAACAAGAAAGATCCACTCTTAGGGTAGGTACTCTTAAATGCTTGCTCAATATTCAATTCAAATTCAAAATACTTTTCACACCTCTTTTCAAACAATTTCCAAAAGGCTACACTTATTTACAAGTTAAAGTACTTATTTAAATCCTTTACTATACACACACTACACTTTTTCAAACAAACAAAGTGAGCTAAGCAATTAAGAGCCCATGGATAAACCATGGATACAAAGGGTGCTTACACATTCCCTTTGTATAACCTACCCCCCGAACTCAATCTCTTTTAAAAGGTATTTTCTGTTCTTTTTGCCTTTCCAATTGGATAAAATAAAAGTCGGTGGCGACTCTTGCTATCCACAACATTTCAAAAAGTCAGTTCTCCCACCGTAAACCAGAACTGGCGACTCTGCTGGGGACGCTTTCGAATAAAAGAGGGGTTACCTTAAAGTTTAGGATTCACTTTAAATGTTTTCAATTGTTTGTATTGTTTGCTTTATATTTGTGGGCCTGTTTGGGTTTACTTGTGTGAAAGATCCTAACCCGGATCTGAGTACCTTAGGTAAATGGCATGAGACCAAGGAGACTGCACAGCGTATACTGATGTGGTTGATATGGTGGGCATCATTAGTGTGACACATTGGTGTATCCTGGTGTTCCTTGGGATCCGGCTTGAGGAAACACTTGGTTGCTGCATGGTGTCATTAAGCACTAATTTGTCCCTAGAATCCTAGTTGAACTTGACTTTGGCCTATTAGAAAGTAACGAGATGGCTGGCTTTGGTTCCCACTGAAGTTGGTTGATACTCGAAGCTACACTCATATGGACTGGACATTTAGGACATTTTCGGTCGGTGATTCAATTGCTGAACTGAAATAAGTGCCTTCGAGAAAGGTCAATGATATGAGCTCCCTAGAACCCGATCTTTATATAGGACATGTTGAACCAACTAAACTT
The DNA here is from genome assembly GCF_029867415.1 of Vicia villosa. Lineage (NCBI taxonomy): Eukaryota > Viridiplantae > Streptophyta > Magnoliopsida > Fabales > Fabaceae > Vicia > Vicia villosa. The sequence continues at coordinate 216,734,865 of NC_081181.1, forward strand.
CAGTTGGGAGGGTACTTACCTACAGACTTCATGCAAGCCTTTAAACCTAAGGACACTTGTGTGACTTGCTTGTGTGTGCTACTAACCCTTCTATTTCCTTATAGGCTTTTCTTGTGGGACTCACTCGTCCTTATTACCTTATGCTTTGCTTACTACATTACATCTGCATGTCATCATAACATAGCATGTTAACTAACCCTTTCAAGGATCTTAGGAATTTAGGGCGCACAATTTCAGGTGCCATTATCAAGGACTGGATTCCTATCTATGGGCAAGAGGATTTATTTTCCTCTGGCCGTATGCCTTCCAATTCAGAGACACGATACCTATCAAGGGGAAAGAGGATTTATTTTCCTCTAGCCATGTACCTTCAAATTCAAAAAGTGTCCAGGATCAGAGGCGATGACCCACTCGATATGGTGAGCTTGATTCTCAAAGAAGAACGTTCAAAGACGAAAGTCAGAATTCTTCAAACAAGGATGCGACCCACTTAATGTTTAAATGTCGCAAACTAAATTTCCTAAAGATCCTTGAAAACATTGCATCTGCATTCATAACATCGCATAAACAGGATTCCTATGACAGGTCTCTCATCGTCTCTCGCTATTTATTTCAGCACAAATGGATCTCAAGCAATTAGTCAAAGACCTTCAGGCTCAGAACACCCAATTCCAAGCTTTGATTCTGAACTTGTCCAAGGGGCAAGACGAGCTGAAAACTCTTCCGACCAAGAAAGAGAAAACGCCTAGAAGAACTGTGGGTGTCCTTAACATGGGAAGGAGATTCCGAGGACCACTCAAGAAAGCTGAAGAAGTCAAGGTTTCCGAAGAAAATGACAATGAACAAGACGACGACGCTAGTGTCAAAATTGATGCGAAAAGCAACCACGATTCTGTCGAGCCCTCTAAGGAAGAAGAAGACTACTACTTTGAGGATGAACATCCAGACAACAAATACAAGTTGCTGGAAGAACGCATGAAAGCCATGGAGATCCAGAAGGTGCCTGGGTTGGATTTTGAGGAACTATGACTCATCTCTGGAGTTGTTATCCCTCCGAAGTTCAAGACTCCAACCTTTGCTAAATACGATGGGGTCTCTTGTCCGAAATTGCACCTGAAATCTTATGTAAGGAAAATTCAGCCTCATACTGCTTATAAGGGGCTGTGGATCCACTTTTTCCAAGAGAGTTTATCTGGAATCCAACTCGAGTGGTACTATCAACTAGAGGGTACCAATATCCGTACTTGGGAAGACTTGGATGTTGCTTTCTACAAGCAATACCAATACAATGCTGATCTTGCACCTACTCGCACTCAATTGCAAAGCATGGCTATGGATCCGAAAGAAAGTTTCAAGGAGTATGCTCAGAAGTGGAGAGACTTGGCTGGAAGAGTTCAACCTCCTTTAGCTGACAGAGAGTTGGTCGACTGGTCCTTTCTATAGTCATCTGTTGGGAAGCGCATCATCTGGTTTCACTTTATTAATATCATTTGATCTAGGATGTTGATAGGTTTGGGAGAGCCAAATCCATAATAATATATGAATGAAATTAATGATAGTATGTGTGATTTTATTTTAATGTATCTTAATTCTTCTTCTCCTTCTTTTTCTTTTGATCGATTAAATTTTTCAATATCTTGAGAATTCTTATGGATTCTTGATGAAAACGAGATCGCTACCTATTTTCTTTTCGTGCGGTATTGCTTTCGGAGAATGATCTATATATTGTTTCTGTCGCATGAATTAGCACATAAATTGTTGATCGGCCTCGTTGTAGGGTGACTTCTACATAAGTCACTTGGCGATCTGCTTAACATAGCGCAACATTGTCACTAAATCGGAAAAGATCTAATATGGCAAAGAATTATATGCGGTTGATTTAAGACTTAAGGAAGTTTGTCATGTAGTCACTATGATTTTATCAAGCTTCTGATAAACTTCCATTAAATTTAAATCCGAGATCATCCTTCACTCACCATCGATCTTCATTACTAACACTTCGATGATATACTTAACAAGTTTCGAGATGGTCATCTTGCTAACATTTGACAATTGACTTTAATTTCCTCATTTTATTATATTATTCTTTATATTTCTTGCTTTACGCTTTATTTTATCATTCATCATGTTTATGTTTCCGATATTTTCTCTTTGTCTATTTGAACACTTTGTTTATGTTTCCGCCATTTTCCCTTTGTCCATTTGGACGTTTGTTTACGCTTCCGCTATTTTACTTTTATCCATTTGGATCATACTCTATTTTTGTGCTAGAACATTAATAAACAACTTAAAATCATAAAAAAAATACTTAAGCCCCATGGACTATTGGTTACTATCCCGAATATTTTGGAGACCTGGACTTGTTGGACTTAGTATCTCTGGACCTTGTTATTCTGCCGTTATTCTGTCTATTATTCTGTTTGGAATTTGGTTGTTGTCTGTTTATATGTGCAGGTATTTCCTTAAAAGTCCTTGATGGTTAATTCCAAGGCATTGAGATAAGGATTTTGCCTATACACAGTCGTTACTCTGCCCGATTTTCGTCAGAATTTTATGATATATTCCAAAGGCTTGATACAAGCTGTGCTGAGGATAATAAGTTCATCTTGACCCCCAAGTGGTAATGCGTTGGTTTAGTGTTGGTAGTCCAAAGGATGGGAAATCTTCCTTGACTCATAATGTCAAGTGTTGGCTTCTTATTTTGGTTAAATCGTTCTTTCCTTAACCTTTTATTTTACGCTATAGGATAATCCCTTCATCTCTCGACTCCTTCTTAGATTTTCAAAATCTTCTCTCTTTTTCCAAAACCTTCTTATGTTTGCAATCTCTTTTAAAATCTATCTTTAAAATATCTTTTGCCCTTGTTGGCATTTATTTCAAAGTTTAGACGCGATTAATTATTGTAGTGAGTTGCGATACCCCACGATTTTGATATTGATTGATGTGATGGAATTTTTTCCACGTGAGAGAGCTAGTGGCATATTTATTGATTTTATCCAAGTTGGAGTCCTTCTCTCATTTGTGATGCAAAGAATCCATATGTTCTCATGTTTAAGACCAATGGATGAGTATTCTCTCCTATGATGATAAAGTGTTTATTCCTTTTTTTTAAATCTTCCTTTTTAAGTGGAACTACATTAGGTCTAACTTCTCCATTGCACCGAGGAGGTATGTAGGCACAAGATGTAATGTCTTGCTGAGCTTATTTTAAAAATCAAACAAACCTTTTCTTTCGCACACAATATCTTTTAATAAACACAGATTTTCAAAAAGGTTCATGTGGAGTACCACAGATATGATGGGTGCTTAAAACCTTCCCCTTGTATAATCAACACTCGTACCTAAGATCTCTTTTTTTTTTAAAACAAACTTTGGGTTTTATTTTGTTCTTTTCCCATTTCCTTTGGAAACAATAAAGCGCGGTGACGACTTTCACTGAAATAATGAGTCAAGTAAGTCAATGGCTTTGATCTCAAATTTTCCCCGCTACACTAGTCAACCTCCGAATTCTTTTGGCTTGAATGTTTTGGATTTGGATTTTTGTAATGCCATTCAATCATTGCAACAAATGGAAGTGACTAATTCTATTGATGAGCTTATCCATGTTGTGCAAAAGTCTTATGACACTTTTTCTAGCAAAGTTTCAAACAATTTTTTTCTCACACTTCAATCATGTATAAAGTTCCTCAAGGAAGATTTCCCGTTGAACTAAAATGTGATGGTGAACTTGTTCACGAAGTTATGGAATATTTAGCCATTTAAGTTGTTGACTCATTTTGGCAACTGATACTATATTTTGACAATTGATACTAATTCATGAAATATTTATTTTAGCATGTCCTATCTTGCTATAGTTTAATTATATTTATATAACACTTTTGTTCTTATTTTACTCCAATTAATTTTGTAAAATTAAGATGAAACAAAATTGAAACAAAACTATGCTTATTACTACTAACCTACTTTTGCTTATATAAGAGAATTGAAGGAGTAGTGTACGTATCCCTTAAAGAAAATGAGAGAGTATAAAAAAACTAATAAAAGAAAGAAAAGGAAATTATAATTTCTTTTATAGATAATTATGTACCATTTGTCTATCCTATTGCACGTATCCAACCAAGATCGGTAAAGTGACTTTCCCACTAATTTGTATAAAAAGTTGTAACTAATTAAAATGTAATTGAAACAACAACTAATAATTAATGAAGGGAAGGGCAATATAGATAAAACTAGCGAGATATCCGTGCGTTCGCACAAACACTTGTGTGGTACGCATACTTTTATTTTCAAAATATAATTAAATGTAAATAAGAAAAATGAAATGGAAAAAAAAAGACAAAATTGTCTAACCAAAAAAGTTTATTATTTAAAAAAAAAAGGTATATGAAAATATTTGAATCAACACTATAATTAATCATATATATATAAATATTTTTGTTTTGAAATTATTTATAAAAATAATTAAATCGATAGTAAACTTGTTGTCATTATTTTTCAATATTTAAATCAAATAGTTTAATATCAGTATCGTATGCGCGTATCATATCAGTACCCGTGTGTTCGCACGGGTGCTGATGTGGTACACACGCTTTTATTTTCAAAATATAAACAAATTGTAAATAAGAAAAACAAAATTGTTTTACAAAAATAGTCGGTTATTTTTAAAAGAAAAACATATTTTTATAATAAATAGAAAACTATTTTGACAAAATTGTTTTATATCAATAATATATATTTTAATTTTTTATATATTTTTAAAAAATTGTATCTTAAATTAAAAAATTTAAAATATAAGTATTAGATACATAAATAATTAAAAAACAACACATTTTTCTCGTGTTTGAATTAATACATATTTTTTTACTTTTAAGTTTTTTTAATTGTACAAAAATGTAATAACCCGTGTGTTCACATTAATTTTGATATGATTACTTGTGTGTTTACATGATACAGATGTGTTACCCGTGCTTTCGCATAGGTAATTGTGTGGTATGCATTTTTTTGTTTTTAAAATGTAATAAAAATCTAAATAAGAAAAAAAATTGTTTTACCAAAAATGTTTATTATCTAAAAAAGTATATTTTTAAAAGAAAAATAAAATTGTTTTACCAAAATTATTTTACATCAATAATATATATTTTAATTTTTCATATACTATCTTATAAAATATTTTTATCTTAAATTAAAAATAGTTTCAAATAAAAATATTAGAACATAAATAATAAAAAAACAACACATTTTCTCTTGTTTGAATTCAGACATTATTTTAAATATATTTACTTTTATTTTATTTAATTGTACAAAAAATGTAATAACACGTAGGTTCACACGAATTCTGATCTAGACAGTCGTGTGTTCGTATGGGTATTGGTGTGGATCAACCATATATTTTCGCGTATGTAAATATTAAATTTTTTCTCACATTATTTATAAAAACAAATATGCAAATATTTAGTTTTATAAATATCAACTAATTTTATAATATTTTTAAAAATATTACTTTAATTGTATAAATAAATATTAGTAACATAAAATATACATTTTGCTCGTATTTGGATTCATACATTATTTAAAATATATCTACTGTTATTTTCTTTAATTGTACAAAAAATTTAATAACCCGTGAGTTCGCACGTATTATGATATAGATACATGTGCATTCACACGGGTACTGGTGTGGTATGCACGCTTTTGTTTTCAAAATGTAATGAAATTTAAATAAGAAAAACAAAATTATTTTACCAAAACATTTTATTATTTTTATTAACAATTGACTTTTTCTAGTTTATAATTGTATTTATAACTTATTTTCATTTATAAAAATAATTGTTTCAAGAATAGACATTTTCCTATTTAGTAACTTAATATCATTTATAAATATAATCATATCGACAATAGACTTTTTTTCCCGTACCAATCAAAATTCACGAGTGCCATAGAATTTCCCTTATTTAAAAAAGCCATATAAAGTATTTTATTTATGTATATGCATGGATGTTCATAATTAAGTAAGGAGGGGTATAGTTGTTTTTAAAAGGATTTCTTTTTTTACTATTCTTCACAAGTACTTATAAATATAATTATTCAATGGAGTAGAATTTATATTAAACTGTTAAACTTAAAAAAACAAAACCAATTTGTCATGAGTGTATGCAACACATATTATTTTCATACATGAGTATATTTTTATGACACTATAGTAATAGAATTTTTTCAAAGGCAAGAGAACATTAATAATAAATTTCAATGCAAAGCATAAGATATGCTATGACAATAAAAGTCACCTACAATAAGTCCTATACTATCCTGACACAAATTCAACAACAACTACCTTGCTTCCATGCTTTGCTAAAATAGATCATAAAACCTTGTCATCATGTACCAACCCTGTACAAGTCATATCACTAACATTATTCTTGAATTCATTCACCAACGAAATAATGCAAATCCATACAAGTCAGATTCAATTCATCAATGTTAGCTCAATATCATTACATTAGTTTAGCACCATTGCAATCCACATTTCAATACAACATTCATTATATTCATTATTCAAACTAAAACAATCATTTCTAAAAATGTCACCACCACACCAGTCCCCCCCCCCCCCCCCAACATGCCATATTCATGATCACCTAACTCACAAAGTTCAATATCTCTCAATCCCAAAAATAACCTTAAGCCATACAATATAGATTCATATAAGGAAAAACATAATATTGCAGTTCAGACATAAGCAACAAAAACAGTAGAAGCAGCTGGGCAAAATTATGCAGACTTATTTGCTTATTCCATACAACATTTCCAATCTATAAACATTACTTTCTAACTTTTGATCAATTATAGGAGGAGTTGAAGGCTTCTTGTCGTAAAGGCCAATCTTGAATCTCCTGAAAAACATTATATTATACATATGAGAAATTTTTTGCATAGTTAGTGTAATACGGTGGGAGTACTGACTTTTTTGAAATGTTGCGGATAGCAAGAGTCGCCACCGACTTTTATTTTATCCAATTTTAAGGAAAGGCTAAAAGAACAGAAAAAGTCCTTCTAAAAGATTTTGAGTTCGGGGGGTAATTTATACAAAGGGAGGGTTTAAAGCACCCTTTGTATTCATGGTTATCCATGGGCTCTTAATTACTTAGTTCACTTTTTGAATGTTTGAATTGTTTGAAAGTGTAGTGTGTGAATAGTAAAAAAACTCTGTTAAGGACTTTAGCTTGTAAATAAGCGTAGCCTTGTTTTGAAAGTATTTGAAAAGAGTGGGAAAGAGAGTTTTGAATTTGAATTTGAAAAAGAGCAAGCAATTAATAGCAACTACCCTTAAATTATAAAAAAAAATGTTCTTTTAGCTTTTTAGGGCTATCCATACCATAGGAGGGTAGGAAGTCCTTTTATTGGATGTAAAGGGTCATCGAAGTTATCGTTCACCATAAGAATGACCCTGCCATAAAGAGGGCTGGTAGTCTAAGGGAAGGATAAAATAGTCATTTTAGGCAACCAATGAGGATACCTCAGCAATCGAAAGGGACTATCATCATCATATCGTAGGCAACCTCGAGGGACGAGATCATATAACCAAAGGCAACATCGAAGGGACTTATGATCTTTAGTGATGATAATGAACTGAGGGCAACATTTGTTAAGGTATCCTTAGAATCGAGGGACTTGACTATTTGATCGTAATTAAAGGCAGCAGATAATAAGGGAACAGGCAACAAATAATAAGGCAACAGACAACAAGAGAGGTTACCCTAAAGGTGTGTGTGTGGCACAATCAGGTGATCAATATTCAGATATTTTATCTTGTAATTAGAGTGATACTAGGTTAATTTTAGCAAGGCTTGCACTCCCTAGGACAGTGGCGGAGCCAGCGCCCGGCCAGGTAGGGCAGTTGCCCAGGCTCCGCCGGCCATGCTTCACCATCATATGCCGGATATCTTCCATTCTCGCCGTCCCTAAACGAGAAAGCTGTTATCTTCCATTCTCGCCGTCCCCTAAACGAGAAAGCTGTCGGCGGTTTCAAAAAGAAAGAGGAGTGATGTCGAATTCGCCGTTAATAAATTGACCACCTGCTCTATATTGATACTAGCAGGGAGATGAAACTACGCACTTAGAAATAAAGAACTTAGTTGTTCTTCAATTTTACGACTCCACTATTTCTTCTTTTTCTTCTGTTTCAATTTAATTCTCAGTACAACATTGTTGTTGTGTTGTTATTTGTTGTTGTTGCAGCTGTGGTTGACGAATTGATGAAGAATTGGGGTCGAATTTGTCGTTTTGCGCTATGCCCACCAAGTGTTCGGTAAAAGTTCTGAACCGAGATTCTTCTTCCTTTATTTTGTTTTTGTTTTGCAGGATTTATTGGACAAAATTGGAAGCTTGTTTACACAGTTGTAGCAATCTGAATTGGTGAGATCCTATACCTTAAAACAAACCTGTTAATACTGTTTTGGCCACTGCCAGAAATGTTTTGTAGAATTTTGTTTTTGTAGATTGTAAAACTAGTGAACCAAAGAGAGTGGAAAGTGTTTGGGAGTATAATCCACTTGGATATGTGAAAGTTTCTTTGGAACAACCTTTATAGAGATGAAGATTATGCAAAATGGAGTGTGTTTAAATTTGTAAACAAATATATAATCAAAGAAAGAATTATAAGTTTTTTTAATTTTAGGTGGTGTGTAGTACTACTACTAATGGATCAAATCATGGCAATTTCTATGGATAGGCTTAAAACACGAGTAGATGTGGAGATGAATGAGTTGCATATACTCACTAGTGAGGAGTACTATGTATGTGCATTTAGAATGAAAACAAATAATGTATAGAAGAAGATAGAAAAAGTTTAGGTTTTAGAAATGGTGTGTACGTAAAAAGTTGTAATTCTTTACTGTTTTGCTTTAAAAAGTACATGAATCAGTGTTAGTTAAATCATAATGTGACTTTAGAAGCTAAACTTTTTATCTTCAACGAGGTCAAACCAAACCAACATTAAGGTGTTTGTTGTGTGTCATTACGCATGTATGGAACGTTTTCAATACTCAATTAACGTGACTTTCAAAAGTTACAAAGGGGAGTTTTAGGTTGATGTGAAAATTTAAGGAATTTAAAATTGTGTTAATACTATTTTACTCCCCTGTCATATATTCAACTTGAGCTCTCTAAACAACATTTTTCACACACTGTCCATAACCAGAATCACCAGCATGTTTCTTCTAATTTTTAAATTTTTGCCCGGGCTTAAACATTTTTCTGGCTCCGCCACTGCCCTAGGATTACTAACTACAGCAGAAAAATAAAGGCAAAATTAAAAGTTCCTACGCTATTACAATAAACACCTGTAGGGCAGAAAAATAAAGGCAGGAATAAAAATCCTAATTAAACTATTACATCCTGTGAGCAGTTACATAATATGGCAAAAACTTGCGGGAAGACCACAAGAAATAATTAAGTAGATGATAACCCTACAAGACACAAGGTTTTCAAGGGCAATGAAGCAATGTAAGGAAGAATTAACACCTACTCCCCTTTGCCAAAAGGAGGTACCTGCAAAAATAAAATAATAATAAGAATAAGAATATTAGTAATAGTAATAATATAAGCACAAGAAAAGAATTGAGGTTTAGCAAATTAAATTATGGACAAAATTACGAATAACCTTGATTTGGCCAAATACCAAAAGGTTTTTGGCCAAATACGAATAACCTTGATTTGGTCAAATACCAAAAGGTTTTTGGCCAAAAAAGCAATTGGGGTACCATCCACTTGGTCAATCCATAGAAAACCTGTTCATAAACCAACACAAGGTTACGATTAAGAAAACAAATGGAAAAATAGAAAAGTGATTAAAATAAAATCAAAAAAAATATAAAAACCTGATTATAAATCAAATAAAATAAGAACACGAAACTACAATTTTTTTTAGATTTTTTGAAAATATGAAAATAGAAATTAAATCAAATAAAATAGAAAAACGAGGAATTTGCGATTTTGAGGGTCGAAATCCTTTAAAATTCTAGTCTGAAGGAGTATTGTTCTACGATTTTTTTCTGAACTTCTGGAAAAAATTTGGAGCAAATCGAAATAGTAGTTTCAGAATTCGACTGATAGGCTGGAAAATTTATTACTGTGCTGCAACCGGAATTGAAACCCTGAAGAAGGAGAAGTAGGAGAAAATATTTTTTGTGTTTGTGAGAGAGAGAGAGAGAGAGAGAGAGAGAGAGAGAGAGAGAGAGAGAGAGAGAGAGAGAGAGAGAGAGAGAGAGAGAGAGAGAGAGAGAGAGAGAGAGAGAGAGAGAGAGAGAGAGAGAGAGAGAGTGAGAATAAGGGTTAGAATTGTTAGTCCCTAATGTACAAAAAATATTAGTATTTATAAGAAAAATATTAGGTTAAAAAATAATGGGCTTGGACTCTTAAAAAGATTTAATTAGTAATAAAAATAAAATTCTAATAACTATTAATTATAATACTAAATAATAATAATAGCTAACTAACTATAATATAATTAGAAATAAAAATATAAAACTAATAATAACTGAATTAAAACTATAATAATAATAATAAGAATGATAATAATAAAAACATCTATCTGATATAATATTTATAAATCTTTAATATAATACTAATAACAAAACTAATGCTTAAAATAAAAAAAGTAACTTCCAAAAACGATATATATATTTTTTGTAATTTTTGAATATATTTTACTAAAAGGAGTATAAAAATTAAGATTTAAAGAAAAAAGATGTTTTAAACTTCCTGATAAAAAAGAAGAAAATTATAACTAAAGAAGTTAAAAAAATAATAAAAAGTGGAAAAAAAGTTAGAAAATAAAATAAAGGTTAGAAGTGAGATTCAAATCTGGGACCTTTCGATCGTGTGTCTTTTGCCCTCAAATTCTTACCGATTGCGCTACGTCAATTATTTGAAATAAAATTACATAAACAATTATAAGAGGGCAAATTTTGGGGTATGACAGTTAGGATGGGATATCACAAGATGAACAAAAGTTGCAAAACTAACAATTGAAAAACTTGTTCGTACCACTCCATTCATAGCACTCAAAGCAGCCTTTACATCCTCAGCCAAGTAAACAAATAACAATGATACTTGAAATTTGAAGTGCATCATGATATTTTACAAAACCGATAATTTGCTGACAAAGAGAACAATCCATCCTGTTATGCATCATATTATTCAAATGAAATAATTAACGTTATATCAATAACATATGTTCAAATTGTATTTACAGCTAAAGCTCATGAGCACATTCCCCTTAACGCTGACAGATGCCAAGAAATTATTTACTACCCCTTATGAAATCCTCCAAAGCAACACATAAATCCACAGAGAATATAAGTCACAAAAATATCCATAAGGGGTAGTGTCTTTTGAGAAGAAATTTATGGATTTTATTTACTTGGTTTATGGAAAGAAGGATAACTTGTATTTATCTCATTTATCATGCTTCGTTTTCTTATCTACTTAGCAAAAATTGTGTGGTTACCAACTCAATGAAATCATCTTCACCAAAGGCATCAACACTGTAGTTATTATTATTGGACTGGTAACAGCAGATTTTGTATCACACGAAACATCAGCACAACTGTAACCCAGACTCTATGTTTAATGCTAAATGCATATCTCATGGCGAGATCACCAGAATAAATCATGTTGGTGTTTGCGAATCGATAACACTCTCCACATAAACTTGTAATATTGGTTGCACCAGCAGAATATTAGCTGCAACTATTGCATTTGTAATACGTGACAAAATGTTTGATGTACTAATTCAAAATCACATATACAAAATCACCTGTAAATCACCCGAAATAGTCTACCGTTCACAAATGAATCCAGTCTCATGTGGCATAGAGTTGTAGTGCCCAGATGAAGAATACTTAAATTTTTGGTATGCATCTTTTGTTGTCTTTGCATCTTTTACAACCAAACAAAGAATACTTAAACCATATTTAAAGTTACCTGCCCATGATTTTACCAACTCAAAAATCATTCAAAATGGAAACTTATAAATTAAACTACAATGAATAATGAATTACAATTCTGAAGATATATGTTGTATCTAATAACTTCCACTAAAACATCACAATGGCATATGCATAAATTGGAGAGATTCTCGAAAGCATGTACATGAATTGAAAGGTAGGACAAGTATAGAAAAATAAAGCACGAACTTGCTCAATCTCAGCATCTACATGCGCATCATCGAAACCATGTTCAAGGTGACTAACACTGGCTTGATTGTTTCACAATATTTCAATAAAATGTTTAAGATTTTGTCATGGCTTGAATCTAGATCCAAATCGGAAATATCCATCCCCGATTGCTTGAAGTTTTGATAGGGACAGTCTAGGGGTAAAACTACCACCACCAAGTAAGTTATCCAAAGGTTTATCGAGCACTCCTCAATATATTTGAAAAAAATCATAGGTAGATATAAAATCGACAGAAACATCTTACAAAGGAGATAAAAAATCAATTCCCACCTAAATATTTGAGTTTCAAAAATACCTTTTAACTTAGCAAATACAGGGCAGAGATCGTCCTTCAAGGAAGAATCAGAAACAATATCGAAAGTAAATAACAGTTAGCGACGGGACAGAGAAATAAACCACACCTAAACAAAACACAAGAATTATGAATTATAGAATCTGAATCGAATGGCTATCAGGGCAGCTTCTGGAATTTCGACAACAGCTTCACCATTGATGCCGAGTCCGGATCTGGAGCTCCATCGATCTCGGTTCATGCTTCCTAAAAGAACAACAACAAAAAAGTCATATACAAAGTGGAAGAAGAGGGAGAACGAAGAAGAAAAGAAAGCTGTTTATGAGAAAGAGAAAGAGAGAAAGGGCAAGAGAGAAAGAGAGATTAGAACTTTGGAATCAATGAATTGGTTATGTAAGTTGGAAGTGGAAAAAGAGGCTGCATTGGTAATACAAAGAAATCAAATGATAATACTATCTGCATTGAAATTATGCGATACATTCATTATTTGTTGTGCCCATTTAATTACTTTGCCAAATAATTGCATAGATCAGATTAACCCTTAATTAGTTGCTAATGACCAATCAGAAAAAAAAGTTAATATGGACTTAACCAGAACATATGGTAGATAATATTTTACTAATACTAATAATAAATGTAGTAAAATTTATTTATATTTAAGGAAAAAAAATTATAATTTTGTGCTTATAAATATGGAGGAGTGTACTATTGTCAAAGATGTGTATTTAAAGGTCCATTTGCATCCAATAGAAAATGGATCAAATCCAATTTAAATTTGCAAGAACCCGCCAAAACAAAATTGGAAACATCTAAATTCAAAAAATAAAAATCTACGCCACGTAATTGTCTCTGATTAGTCTGTTTTTAGAGTAACGGATCGCCACGTAAGTAACCGTGAGCCATCGATAAGTCTGATCCAACGGCATGTAAATTTTCGGTGCAAGATTCGTACAATGACGACGACTGTATAAAACCTTGCCAACGCTTTCAACTTTAGCATCTCACCATCTTCACCACTCTTGAATTCTCACTTTTTGTTACAACAGCTAATTCGCTTCAAGAATCTAGTGTGCAAAATGGCCGGAGGAAGGAAAGGAGGAGGACCAAGGAAGAAGTCAGTGACCAGATCTGTCAGAGCTGGACTTCAATTTCCAGTCGGAAGAATCGGTCGATTCTTGAAGAAAGGTAGATATGCTCAACGTGTTGGTACTGGTGCTCCCGTTTACCTAGCTGCTGTTTTAGAATATCTTGCCGCTGAGGTAAATTTCTATTTCCCTCTTCTTTATCTTTAACTGCTATAAATTAGGGATTTTGAAATTGAGATTCTAATTTTTGAAATTTGGTGTTTGTTCAGGTTCTTGAGTTGGCTGGAAATGCAGCACGTGACAACAAGAAGAACAGAATCAGTCCAAGACATTTGTTGCTGGCTATTAGGAACGATGAAGAGCTTGGAAAATTGCTTGCTGGTGTTACTATTGCTCATGGTGGTGTTCTTCCTAACATCAACCCAGTGCTTTTGCCCAAGAGGAATGAAAACGCTGCTAGTACTCCCAAGTCTCCATCAAAGGCCAAGAAATCTCCAAAGAAGGCTTAAGTAGATGTTTTAGATATTAGGATATGTTAATTAGGCTCTTCTAATGTATGTCAACAAGTTAATTCAAATATTTGTGTATGTCATGAGAAGTTTGGTTTATTAATGAAAACAATTTGTTTTCTTCCTATATGAATTGTTTAAGAACTGCATGCTGTAGAAAATTTATGGATACTAATCATTATAAAACCAACCTCTGAAAGAATAATGGGATTGTACAAAGTACATATAACTCTTGCTATACCTCACAAGAATGAAGAAAGTTTACTAGGCAGATGATTGTAGATGAGAAAGAAGTTTACAGCACATAAGTTTATTTCAATTCAGTCTCATCGCAACTGGTTTATAAGAAAAACCATTCCACATTTTAACACCCTGGATGTTTGATTTGCAAAATATAAAGTATCTGGTTGTATAAGAAGGTCCAACATAACGCATTACACACTTTAACATTCTGAAAGAATATTTCTAATCAATAGAAGAGAGTGATTTTGAATTCAATTTGAATGAAGTTGAAAAGAATTATTATGAGTCACAAAAACACCTACTCAATATGTTACTCAACCATCAAATCAAGTTAATCAATCACGACTTCAAATAAGACAGGATAACATGCAAGTGAAAGGGTAAAGTATAATGAAAATATTTTTGATAGCTTCTTAACTTCATCGAACAAGTTAGATGAGATTTATACAAAAAGTGTGCAATATGCAACAAATCATTTTTTTTTTCACGAAAAACACATGGTTGATAGGAGGAGTCAAATTATCGCTATTTATAAGAAATAACCGGATTACTAACGATATATATGGTACGGGCTGTTAAGTTTATCACCAAAGACAATAATTTCTGCCATTGTTTGTTCACCATGGATACTCATGATTTGAGGAAGGAATTTGTGTAAATTGTTTTAAGTAACAATTCTAAGTGGAGTTCAGAATGTTAATGCTTTTTGAATTTAGTAAAGTAAACTCATGTGAACATTGTCTTTAATAGTTTTATTTAGGGATGTTTAAATACAAACCAGTTCATATAAAAATCGTAAACCGATACAAAAAAAATTAAAAACTGCAAAAAATCGAAGTTTATTAGATGTGTTTGGACTCCATTTTGTGAGAACCGCACGGTTCAGATCAGATTTAGGATTGATTTTTCAAAACCGAATCGAGCCGCATGTATATATTTTTTTAGGTGTTAATCATTTTGTAACACTTGTATAAATGTCTTGGAGGCATCCTTATCATTGGTTAATGGAAATTATCATTCTTACCCTCAATTATCTCTCTCTCTAATTCTCTTCTCTCTTACTATCTCTTTCTCCACATACTCCATAGTTCACCAATTGTGTGATTGTATATTCTAACATTTGATATTAAAAGTCTGGTTCTGATCCATAAACATCTGTTGTGCAACATGAATTATGTCTCCAATGATAGAGTCCCTATAAATTTACCAACCCTTGATGCAAAAAATTACGACAAATGGTACAAGCAAATAAATGTGTTGTTTGGCTACCAAAAAGTTCTTGAAGTGACCAAGAATGGAATGGACCCCCTTATTGAAGGTGCAACGGATGCACAAAAGGCTATGTATAAGGAAGAGAATAAGAAAGATTATAAAATGTTGTTCTTGATCCATCAAATGTGTTGATGGTGACAACTTTGAGAAAGTTGGCGATTGTGAATCGGAAAAATAGCATGGGAAATCTTGAAAAAGGCATATGCAGGGGCTGATAAGACAAAGGTGAAGAGGTTACAAACTCAGAAACGTCAACTTGAATTAATTCAAATGGAGGAAAATGAGACAATCAACGATTATGTGACGCAAATTACTTGATTGGTAAACCAAATCAAGTCGTGTTGAGAAACTGTTTATGAGCATAGTGTTGTGTCGAAGATCTTGTGTTCTATAACAACATGATTTGAAAACATCGAAGTGGCGATTGAAGAGTTGAAGGATCTTGCGACGTTGAGTATAGATGAGCTTCAAAGCTCTCTTAAGGCTCATAAGCAAAGGAAGGAGGAAAGAAATAACGACAAGGCAAATGCGGATATTGCTTTGCAAGCTCGGTTCAATGAGTAGAACAAGTATCCGAAAGGAGAATGTTCCATGAAGAATATATGTAATTTTCAGAATTTTGGTTGAAAAGAGACTAAAAATTCGAAGAACTCGACTTGTCAAAAGGGTGAGAGCAACTGCAACAAAAATGGTGGTCAAGGCAATTTTAGAGGCGGAAAAAGAAAGTTTGACCAAGCCCGTTAACCGATTACACCTGATTGTATGTATTTTAGTTTCGTTTGCTTGAATCGGTTAACAATTTGCGTTAACTAGTTACAACATTGAGTTTTGGCTTTTTCTTGTATTTTGTTGACGTGTTTTAGGTCCCAATTATTTTGTAAAACTTGTATTATTGCATTTGATACATCCTCATAATTGATTAATGCAAATTATTACTCTCACCCTCAATTCTCTCTCTCTCTCTAATTCTCTTCTCTCTCACTACCTCTTTCTCCACGTACTTAATAGTTTACAAATTGTATGTTTGTATGTTCCAACATTAAGCAAAGTACATGAAGGACATTTTGGATCATCTATAATACAAAATACAACAAAGCACAATACATGAAATATAGCTGATGTCAACACATGATACTACAAAAGATCACACAAGAGAAATAAAATAGACAACAAGTCTTTAGAATCTTCACAACATATTCCCTTTATTTTTTCCTTCTTCAAACTAACTAAAATAAACCTCTTAGACTCCTGAATGTTTGCCCATTAAGGCGATGTAGCTACATCCCGACCGACCCTTGGCGTTTCGATACCATTATCTTCACCTAACAGGTTCACCTTTCAAAATATCGTTATTAGAACAAGTCGAGGATAAATTATTTAACATATTCCCCTTTTGGAATCCCATTATCGATACAAGTCAAATATGAAGTGTCGTGACACTTCTACACATCGATCTCTCCTATGAGTTGTAACTCGACTCCTAGGGTATGAAGTTCCTTATGGACTAGCTCTTTGGATTGATTATATTTTACAAACAAACAATACGGAGAAATATTCAAAGTGTTCATGACTATTCTAGCTTACTTATGATGTATGTAGGTGCAGAAGGGACTAAAGCTATACGCAATGTCCCAGCATGTTGGTATGACATTTGAGCCTTGCGAAACAGGTCATTGCTACTACATTTTTGAAGACTTTCTGGTCAATGATTGGATAAGATTTTATTGTTATTGGTTTAGCAATATAACTAGGTAATTTTGTTTAGAGCTATAAGAAGATTAATTCAGATTTAAATGGATATTTAAATTTGAATTTAAACTGAAACAAGTCATATCTTGTTGAAAAGATTTATGGAACGAATAATATCTAACAATTTCTTTATTATTTCGGGACGAAATCAAATACCCAGGAAGAAATGCCCAGAATCAATATGTTATATAAGGACCTCAAACCTACATTGGAATTCAAGCACTCACATTGAAGATTCTAGAGTGTTAGGTTTATAAGAGTCCTTGTTATTTTATGTACACAACATTATGTTCAACAACTTGGCGTAATTGTAGTTTTGTCTTAGTAGAGTTGTAACATTCAACATTATTCCTTGAGTTCTAAACACCAATCACAGGTTGTGTGATTGAGACTAAAGTGAATAAGTTCTGATATTAAGAGGGAGTCCTTAAATAGAAAGTCATTGTGATTAGGAAGAGACTTTGAACAACATAAGGTTTGTTGGTTTTTGTAAGACTAAAGATACTGATTCATGTAGTAACTTTTCTTTCTTAGGTATATTATCCTCCAGATGTAGGTGTTGTGTGCACCAAACTGCATTACCAATCTCTTGTGTTTCTATTGCTTTATGCATTACTGTTTTATTGATGTCATTCTCGCTTAAGAAGTTGGGCCAATTGTCTAAACACTATGTTCAATATCTGTCTCCTCCAGAACAAAATTTCCATTGTGATCGGAGCAGACACCAATTCTATTTGGTGAGCTTCTGGGAGACATTTTTTGTTCTATGGGAGAAAACAAAGGACAGAGGGTTTGTATATAGACCACCTGTATTGGATGACACCAACTATGATTATTGGAAAGCTGTGATGGTTGCCTTTCTCAAATCCGTATATAACAAGACTTGGAAGATTGTGATTAAAGATTGAAAACATCGTGTGATTACTGCACATGATGGTACAACAAGCTTGAAACCTAAAGCTCTTCGGTGTGTTTACAGTGATTTCTAGTAAACAACCGCTAGTCTTTCAAATTCTTAAGTGTATTTTGGTAACTTATAGGATCGACTAGATTGATTCTAGGACATGTGTCTAAGTGTTTCTATCTTAATGATTAAGTTCATCTTCTGGATTCCTATTCTAAAAGGATACTCGGAATTATGATTGGTTTAAAGACAATGTAACATATAACAATGAAATTTAAAGAAAGACTTGAAGGATTTGATAGTAAATGTAAAAGATATGACTTGAGAAAAAGTATTTAAATAACTTGTATTTATAAAACGAAGAACAATATTGAAATAACAATGGCGTTACACGCACATTCTCAGGGAAAACTCTTTCTCTCACACTTGATCCTTGAGCAATTTTGAGTAATTTTGTACAAAATGAACACACATTTTCACATAAAAAGATTCCTATTTAAACTAATTCGACCCTAACGGTCTTCTTCTAACGAAATGCCACGTAGCTTCCACGCGTCCTTTTGGCTAAATGAATTACTTCGAAATTTAAATATTCCCATCCAATGCCTTCGAAAACGCGATCCACGTGTCTTTGTTGAAATGCATATATTCTCCGAAATGTCATACGAATATCTTCGATCCTTGCTTAAAATATTTCGAAGACTTTCTAGCAAAAGCTCCAACTTAATACGAAGAAAAAACTTTTATTCAAAGGGATTTGAAGAAACCTCTTTGCCTGATTTCTTTCTTTTTTTCTTCAAACTATAATCTAATAACTTTATTTTAGTTATCGAAATCTCCAACTAACACGATGAAACAAGTGTTATCTAAAGCATGAACGACCACTAAATTATTCATCACACCTAAATAATTCAATGTGTCTGAAATAATTATGTAATAAACAGTTATTTCTCGTCCTATTACAATATCCAGGGGATTACTTTTTAAAATTGATTCAATTGTGATTAAGTAGAAAAAAACATTACACAGAAGATCTTCATTTCTAATCATAACCTAAACAAATTAGCTACTCATATTCACATTACCACTAAGTTAATGATACTTAAAATTTATAAATGATGACTAGGAATTATTACTTCCTCTTTTATAGGTGGAAATCATCTTCAATTCAGAGTGTTTTTCAATCTTCTGGGCCACGTTATAAAAAATAATTAAATTTATCATTTTTTTAACTAAATTAAAATTTCTATAAAAGTAAAACTAAATTAAAATTTGGAAGAATAGTTTAATAATTTCTTTTCACAAAAATTACATCCAAAATGGTTCTGTATTTATAAGAACCTTTTGCAACAAATAGAAAATGAATCCTATCATCTTAAAATTGCAAAGAAGCCACCCTGGCACCCTTTAATCTATATTCTAAATAAAATAAAACAAATTTGCAAAAAGCCAAATTCAATAAAAAAAACAAGTTGATACCACCTAATTGACTCCCATTGGTCCTTTTTAATTGACACGGCTCCTCAAGTAAGTCACACTGAGCCATCGATAAAACCTGATCCAACGGCGTACAGAATTTTCATTGCAAGATTCTTACAACGACGGTGATGGTATAAAACCTTGCCAGCGCCTTCTTCAATTTCATCTCACCATCTTCATTACTTTCTCAATTTCTAACACCTTCCTACCAAACCGCGAGTAAGTTGAAAGAATCTAGTGTTCAAATCGCAAAATGGCCGGAGGAAGGAAAGGAGGAGGACCAAGGAAGAAGTCAGTCACCAGATCTGTTAGAGCTGGACTTCAATTTCCAGTCGGAAGAATCGGTCGATTCTTGAAGAAAGGTAGATATGCTCAACGTGTTGGTACTGGTGCTCCTGTTTACTTAGCTGCTGTTCTTGAATACCTTGCTGCTGAGGTAAATTTCAATTTCCATCTGTTTTTATTTGAACTGCTATTAATTAGGGATTTTGAATTTGAGATTCTGATTTTTTAAATTTGGTGTTTGTTTAGGTTCTTGAGTTGGCTGGAAATGCAGCACGTGACAACAAGAAGAACAGAATTAGTCCAAGACATTTGTTGTTGGCTGTGAGGAATGATGAAGAGCTTGGTAAATTGCTTGCTGGTGTTACCATTGCTCATGGTGGTGTTCTACCTAACATCAACCCTGTGCTTTTGCCTAAGAGGACTGAAAGTGCTTCTACTGCTACCAAGTCTCCTTCCAAGGCAAAGAAATCTCCCAAGAAGGCTTAAATAGATGCCTTTAGACTTTAGGTTGTGTATTTAAGTTTATGATCTTTTAATTGTGATGGAGGAATGTTCAATGTATACCAAGTAGTGTAATTCGAATGTTTTGTATCTCATGTGGAGTTTGATTTAATATTGAAAACATTTTGTTTTCTGTCAATTATCTTGTTTAAGAAGTTCATATATTTTCATTTTGTTTTCTGTCAATCAACTTGTTTAAAAGATCATATATTTTCATTTTGTTATTTGTCAATCATCTTGTTTAAGATCATATATTTTCACCCGTTAATAACAAGTAAAGTCATATTCAATACCTAAGCCCAACCATTTTCCTGGTGTTAAAAGTAAGTTTTTTTTTTTTTGGACATTAAACATCAATATTCATTAGATGAATAAGAGGGAATACAAGCATACTGAAAGACAATTTGTAAGGACATTTTCCATTCACATTTTAAAACTAACACTCATAACTAAACTAGATTTGGACAACAAAAATGTTGAGAAGTTAAAATTCAGTGGAGTATTAACGATCCAATTCCTTGATCCAAGCAACCCATCAAAGAACTTCCACAAAAGATAAAAGAGTTTGGGAACCACAATCTTTAATTCTATCCAATTACAGATCATTTCTTTGACTTTATCACGCACAGTTCGATTATACATGTTCTCTAGCTTGAACAAACTCACCATCTTTGAAAGAAGCGTTTGTTGAATGGAAGAAAGAGTCTGATTTGCAATGACCACAAAATTTTGACTCAAAAACACATAACCCTCATCCAAACCTCTTAGAGACATTTCATCAAACATCTTGATTACACACTTAAAATAGCCTAAATAACATAACAACATACAACATAGAAACATACATAAGACCAGAAAAACAACAAACAAAAAGACAATAATCGATACCCAAACACCATTTCTCATCAATGTCGAAACTTCTTGTGGTGGAGGTCATTTCTCGTGGGTGTTGTTCCAAAACTTTGGCCCAATGGTTGGTGATGCAGGATTTGGATTTGCGGCTGCGAGCACTTGATGGTTGTTGGCGGAGAGTGCAGAAAACATGGTGGTTGTTGGCGGAGATGGTAGAGAACGTGTTGGATGGTTCGAGGGAGAGGGAGTGAGAGATGGAAAACCCACAAAGAGAGAGAAACCTCCACTAGGGAGGAGAAAGCCTCCATGATGGAAGATAGGAGCTCCGAAATCAGAGAGAAACAGGCGCCGCTGAAACACCGAATAAAAACCTAATTTTAGAGAGAGGGGAGAGTTTCTCTCTCTAAAACTATTCATGCTGTTGTTGAAAGTAAGTCTTTAAGGTGGTGTTTGAATATCACAAAATGATCGGAGTGGAGTGGAATTTAGTGGGATGAAGTGGTAAGTGATGAAATGAAATGAAATTGAATCTATATCACTCCATTCTGCACAGATCCATTTGATTTCATCAATTCAAACAAAGCCTAAGAGAGTATTGTGTCCTTAAGCAATTTAATGTGTGTCAATTTACATCTTGTATTATAGTCAGTGAGAAAGCTTATGAGTGACACCACGACACTATCTCTAATTTTGAACATTTGATAAAATGGAACGATTTTGAACATTCTTATATTATTGTCGATTGTGTTAAAAAGAGTGGGTGGCTGGATAATGTTGTTGCTTTTGGTTTGTTTGTGTTTTCTTAGCCTCAGAACAATCTATGTGTTAAATCTTTTGTGACTATGTACTTTTTTTCTCTCTTAGAATTGGTTATAGACTACGGATGTAATATGTCTTATTTTATTTGACTTATGAATTTTGTAATGCTATCTTGTTAATCAATGAATGAAATTGTGTATTATGTGAAAAAGAAATTTGAATGTTTCTTCATTAATACTTTTGAATTTTTTTCTAATATTCTCTATCAACAATGTTGTTTTGTACTCAATATATTATTTTTAATCTTGGATCTTGGTTTAAATAGCAGGCTTTAGTACAAAATTAAAATCAATATGGATCCTCTATTGCCCTTTGAAGCTTAAATGACAAGTGTGAAAGGAGATGAAGAAAAGTTTGGGATTTTTTAATTCGAAGAATAATATTGATGATTAGAAGCATATGAACAACTATAATGTAGAGATTTCTTAGCACCACATTGTTTGACTGTAAAATTGAGTTTGTAACTTTAATAATCAGAAGATTATTTGTTGACTATTTTTTAGTCAAGATTATGTTTATGTATGTTGAAGCATAATACATGAATTTATGATGATAAATTGATGATAATTTAGTTTAATTGCTTTGTTTTGTAAATCCTGATATTATGTGTTTTTTGTTTTTATAAGCTTTCAATAAGTAGTTGATAGGTTAGAACTGAAAAATAATAATCAGAAGTTCAAAATTTTATGTTTTGGATGGAGAAAAAGTTTATTGAATGTTGTGTTATGTTGAGTTGTATCTCAATTACAATGAGGGGTGATATTTATAGACATACTAGCCAACCAAAACAAATTTAAAACAGATTGTCTAAAACTAAATGATATACCTGCCAAAGTATATGCTTAAAAACAATCTGTCTAAAAATTAATATACTCGCACAAGTATATCCTTAAAAACAATATGAATTAACCACAATACCCTTCCTAATTGAGATTTACCATGCCTCTCATTCCAATTAACTATTTCAAACCTTGCTTGATTTAGAGGCTTTGTCAAAATATCAGCTAATTGCAACTCAATTTTGCAATATTCAATGCTTAATCTCTTTTTACTAACTTGGTCCCAAAGAGAATGGTACCTCCTTTCTATGTGCTTGGTCCTACCATGACTCATAGGGTGGTTTTTTTCAATGGCCTTGAGTTCCTCAATCATTGCAGCTTTTCAATTTTAATCTTGCAGGGTTTTCCCACGATAAATTGGTTTTGACTCAACCATAATTGCTTCTTTAATCCACTCATCATTTCCCTGGTTTCTTGATCAGGAAATCTCTCATAGTCATTCATCTTGACAGGTGGAGCTCTAGTTCTGCTTGATTTTATCACTTCTTGAGTTTGTGCAGGCTCAACAGGTGTAAATTATTCCTCATCAAGGGGAGTAGTTCTGTTGTGGCTTGAAATTTCACCTTTTAGCGTTGGATTTTTTAGCCGATTCCAACCTTCACTTTCATCAAACTCCACATCTCTATTGATCACTATCTTGAATGTCTTGATGGTTGATAAATGTGCCTTCAGAATTATCCTAGAAATTTCATCAAACACGTTGAGTTCCTTTCCTTCCAGCTTCATTTTATAATTCTTGTTAAGTAATTGATCCAAACTGACCAAGTTACTCCCCATTGAGGGAACATACAAGACATCACTGATGATAATTTCATGTCCATCCTTGTTTTACACCTTGATGTTGCACATTCATTTTGATGTCACCATGTTGTTGTCTGCAAAACGAATTGATCTTCTAATTGATTCATCCAACTTTACAAACCAGTTATTATTTCCTGTTGTATGATTGTTGCAACCTGTATCAAGGTACCAAGCATTTTATTTCTTTGAAGCTAAATGTCTTGCAGCCATCTAGATAACATCTTCACATTTAACTACTAGCATCATGAGCAAATCGAGCCACACTCTTTTCCTCATCATTGTTCTCGTTGTAGTAGATGTCTCGAGCATAATGACTATACTTTTGACAGCAATAACATTGGACCTTCTTCATGTCAACCTTCTTCTTCACTTTCTGATTTTGATTTGCACCATTGTTGCTAGTTTCACCATGGTTTCTTGAAGCTTTACTAGCATCACCATTATCACTCAACTTCTTCTTTCATTTTGCTTTCACTTTGTTGTTGCTTGAGGAGTTTTCTTTCATCATCTTGAAGAAAATTGCTTGTAATGCTTGTTCAGATACCTTTTTTGAATCTCTTTGCTCCAGCCTCATCTCATGCGCCTCATGAGATGCTTTCAATTCTTCAAGCTTCATCTTTGATAAGTATTTAGATTCTTCAATTATCACCACAATGTGATCAAACTTGACTGGAAGAACTTTTACCACCTTCTCCATCCTCTGTAATTTAGAGATTTTTTTCTCTACATGACTTCCTCTGATTTGTCAAAGCCACCATCTTTGAGAAGAACTCAACAATGGTTTCATCATCTTTGATATGTAAATTTTCATATTGCTTCCTCAAAGATTGCATCTTCAATTTTTTTAAATTTTCATCTCCAATAGACAACTTCTTGAGAGTATGCCAAGCCTCCTTGGCCGTTTCTTGCTCGATAGTCTTCTCAAAGATATTCAAATCCACACACCGATGGATCAATAAAAAGCCTTTTCAGTCTTTCTTGCTCATTTCATGATAAACAACCCAATGTTCAATTAGAGACAGGAGATCCGAGTTAAGAGCCCGTTGTAACTGTTTTATGTAGTTCCATGGTCGCACGAGAGTTACGAATTGATGAAGCAAACGTTATATGCTATAAGTTGGGACAATGATGATGACGAAGAACATTATTAGAGTCATTTAATCACGAGACTCGAAGGGGCAGTTCTTAATGGATACTTCTCATGAAAATGATAAGCTATACGAAGAACATTATTAGAGTCATTTAATCACGAGACTCGAAGGGGCAGTTCTTAATGGATACTTCTCATGAAAATGATAAGCTATCTAAAAAAAAGGCAAAATACTCTGACAGTCGAGCATAAATCAATATATTTCCATACATTTACAACCTTACCTGACTAACATTATGAAGGTTACCCAAAATGTATTTTTAACCAGAACACTAATGTTTTGTTTGAAATTTATTAAAAATTATCTAAGTACCATCACAATTTATTTTGTGCTAGTCATATTCTCCTATAATTTATCATTTTAATTGTAGCATATAAAATAGTTTTAAAACCATTTATCCAATGTTGTAGTATTAAATAATTTTAAATTTTATACAAATTAATAGAATTATTATTTTTTAATTAAATAAAATTAATTTTAAAATGAAAAATTACCTTTAGAGTCAATGTATCTCATTATTACAAGATCCAAATTCAATTAAAACTCCACAATGTCTTCTTGGCTCCCATTGGTTTGTTTTCGAAGACACGGATTGCCAAGCAAGTGACGGTAAGCCGTAGATAAATTTAATCCTACGGTGTACCATTTTATCAATTCAAGATCATTTCAATAACCTTCACGGTATAAAACCATTGCCAACGCACCTTCCAATTCATCTCATCATTTTCATTTCTCAGATTCTCTTACATCATCCGAAAATTTTTCTGCTATAATCTAGTGTTCGAATCTCGAAATGGCCGGAGGAAGGAAAGGAGGAGGACCAAGGAAGAAGTCAGTCACCAGATCTGTTAGAGCTGGACTTCAATTTCCCGTCGGAAGAATCGGTCGATTCTTGAAGAAAGGTAGATATGCTCAGCGTGTTGGTACTGGTGCCCCTGTTTACCTAGCCGCTGTTCTTGAATATCTTGCTGCTGAGGTAAATTTCAATTTTCCACTGTTTTTTTAATCTTTAATTGCTAATAATTAGGTATATTGAATTTGAGATCCTAATTTTTGAAATTTGTTTATTGTCCAGGTTCTTGAGTTGGCTGGAAATGCTGCACGTGACAACAAGAAGAATAGGATCAGTCCAAGACATTTGTTGCTGGCTATTAGGAACGATGAAGAGCTTGGAAAATTGCTTGCTGGTGTTACCATTGCTCATGGTGGTGTTCTTCCTAACATCAACCCAGTTCTTTTGCCCAAGAGGAATGAAAAGGCTGCCAGTAGTACTCCCAAGTCACCATCAAAAGCTGGCAAATCTCCAAAGAAGGCTTAAATTTGGATCTAGGTTTAGGGATCTCTTATTATAGTAGAAACGTTTAATGTTCTTGTAGCAATGCTATTTGGATATTTTCTTATGTAATGTAAGAGTTCCGACACATAAATGAAAACAACTTGTTTTTATTAACTCTTGTGTAATTTAATTTAAGTTATGATCTATATGCGGATTTGTAGTTGAAATATCTATCTTTTGATTTGTTTCCGATATAATTCCCGATTGTTGTTTGAAAATTAATTTTGTGCATATCAAGTGAAAGTGGCACAAATTTAGAATTTTTTACAAACATACCATCCTTTTACAAATTATATCTCATTATAACATCATTTCTATCATATATCTCAATATACCACTTTTTCAAACAAAAAATGTAATTTACATGAACCTCCGCCCAATGGACTTGCGGACCCTTTAAATTATAGAAGCATCCGCCCATTGCATCAGCGGAGCAGTGTTTTTCTTTCTTTCTTTTTTTTTTTTTAAATTTAATATTCAAAATAAATATATATTAAAATAAATAATATAATTAATAGAAAATATTAATATATGAGAAAATGGGTGATGCATTGTATAAAATGATTTTACAATATCAACTAATTGTACCCAATTAAAGCACTCTTTTATTTTTAAAAAAAAATTAATGACAATCTTTATTGTTGATTTTCTATGGAATGACAATGTAACTTTCGGTACATATCCATTGAACCCTATATACATTAAAATAAGAGATTAATTACTATGCATTGTCAGTGTAAAATTTTTACATAGTGTATCAAAACCATTCATAAATAATATTTTATAAATAATTAAAATATAAGTTAAATTTCAATAAATATTTAACGGTCACGATTCATTGACGGTATAAAACTGTTTTACAGTGTCAGTGCATATCAATTAAATTCTTAAAATAAATATTAAAAATGGGATACTAAATAAACCCTTAATATCCCTTATACCCTTAGAGTAATGATATGTGTACACCTATGTTTTACAATTACACCGTATATCTTTTTATGTTTTATTTATTATATTTACATAAATTAAAATTTGTGCCACCTGAAAATGAAGCTTTGAAAGCTACGGTGTATGTTACGGTGTTATTATTTTTGTGTAAATATAGCAGTGTTGTATCCATTAATATTCTAATTACTAATAAATAATTTATTTATTATAAAAGAGTGATTTAATTGAATACATGTTTATGATTGATTGACTGTGTATTTTATACGGTTAGTGTATCACTTATTTTCTCATCAATTAATGTTTTCTATTAACTATATTAATTATATTATTTATTTTAATATATATTTATTTTAAATATTAAATTTTTAAAAAAGAAATACAGCTCCGCTGACGCAATGGGCGGATGTTACTAAAATTAAAAGGTCCGCAGCACCATTGGGCGGAGGTTCTTGTATAATAGATTTTTTTGTTTGAAAAAGTGGTATATTAGGATATACGAGGGAAATGATGGTATAATGAGATATACTTTGTAAAAAAGTGGTATGTTTGTAAAAAATTCACAAATTTACTGCTAGATATTTATTTTGAAGAGCATTTAAATGTATAAATGTCAATTGATATATGAGAAAATTGTAGATATTTATTTTGAAGCTAATATACTTGTTTTTAAAGAGCCAATTTGCATTAAAAAAAATAGGCACGTTTGCTAACAGATACACAAACAGTGCAAAAATGGGTACCAACTTGGTACTACCAAGCTCCAGACAGAAACATCCGCACCAAATTTACAAACGACCAAAAAGAAAAAACACAATGAAAGTAAATACCAACAACATAACCACCTCTACCTCTTAACAAGAAAATTGATTGCAACAATAGATCCAACAAACACCCAATCACACCAGAACTAAAATTTTCAGCCCCACCTCCACACCGGACCAAAAAGAAAAATATCCAACGCCAACAAAATCATGCAACCAGAAAGAAGCTACTCAAGCAATGCTCCAAAATTAGACTCCGATGCAACAAAATCCAAACAGGCTACCAGCTAAAAAACACTTCCACAAACCTACTCTCATTGAAACAGATGAGAAGATTCAAACTGCAATGATACAGAGGCAAGCTTTAGGTGACATACCATTGACCTATATCACCCTCTATCCAATTTGTTTTAAATTTTAACCACTTCTAAGATGTCAACTTAGCCTCTTCAATGATTTTTCAAGATTGATTTCCTCATTTCAATTTTTTTTATCGTTCCTTTGACTTCCAAATGCATCATCCCCACGCGAACCAGATCACTACCAGCTTCTTTGATATCGATCTTCCTTCTCCAAGCAGAGTTTTGAATTGTTCTATGTGCTGCCATCCAACATTGTGAAACACTGTAAGTACTCTGATCCATTTGCAAATAGAACTCTAAACATCTACAAAAATAGGACATTCGAAGAAAAGATGAGATGCCGACTCTTCCTCCCCACTCTCCAACACACCTATCCTCCCCATGAACTACCGCTCCCATTTTAGCTAAATTATCCTCTGTAGGGATTATATTATGGAACATTTTTCACACCAGACTAAATATTTTATAGGAATTGCCTTATTTCAAACTTTCGGCCAATAGTGCTCTAGTGCCGAGGTATCTTCTGTCATTAACCCCTTATAAACATCTTTCACCGAATATTCACTCAAACTCTCTACCCCTGCTATGTCTAGTTGACTTATATCCTTCCACCAGCTTGATGAGTCGTAGTCTCCTGAAATCAAATCCACCCTATTCACCTCATATCTATTTAGCAACGCACCATACCAAATACCCTTTTTTTTTCAACCGAAAATTTCCGCTTCCATTTTTCGAATATTGCTTTATTGAAAACCCTCAATTTTTTAACACCTAACCCCTTCTTCAATTGGTCTACACACCTTATTCCATTTAACCCAATTAATTTCTCTCTCTTCCTCACAACCCCCTAAAGAAATTGTTTGAAAATAAATTCTAGATTAGATATAATACCCGTCGGAGCCTTGAAGAAAAGGGAAAGTGAATCGAGATCGCAAACAAGACCGATTTCAATATTACAATCCGGCTTCCGATGGATAAGTGTTTGTTTCCATTTAGAGAGCCTAACTTTCACAATGCTTATCACCTAGGCCCAGGTATCCGTCCGTTTTGGGTCTACCCCTATTGGTAAACCATGGTAATTGAATGGATGTGTTCCAATGTTACAGTTTAAGATGCTGACAACATCTTCTATCCATAATTGAGGAATATTAATCCCAACAATATATTGTATTGTGATGGTAACAATATAGATAATCAAGAATTTTATTTTGCTAATAAATTGGCTCGTTAAGTTGCCATCAGGGAGAATACGTAATTTTGGATAGACGGTTGGTTAGGTTCAGAAGCATTGAATAACATGTTTCATATGATGTATTGTGTTTGTAATAACAAAAATAAGTATGTGACTCAAATGAGATATTAGGATGGAGTGAAATGGAAATAGAAATTTGAGTGGATTGAAGAACTTTATGAAGAAATGGAATTTTATCTTACTGAACTAACAAATCTCTTATTAGGTTTAAGATTTCGTAAGTTGTATATTATCTAAGATTAATTAGGATATGATGGAATACACAATTTGTTTAGGTTTATTTTGTTGCTTTGACTTGCGAGCATAAGATAATGATTGTCTTCTGCAATTTTTTATGGGAATTGCTAATCTCATTCTATATATTGGAAGAACGGTCTCTGAAAAACCGAAAAATATTCCTCAGATTTCATAGATGCATCTACAGACACATTATATGTATCTCTCAAACCCAGTCAAATTGAGTAACATCTCAATGTTGTTGGAAATTGTCTCCGAAGACGCATCTCCGTAACAACTCAATGTACACCACATACATTCTCCCTATAAAACACCTTATGATGACAAGAGTTATTCCAGAGATGCATCTCCATGATTACACCAGACAAATTTTAGAGATACATTTCCGTAACCATAATAGAAAACAATTTTCTGCATTTTACTTAGAGACGCTCTGATGAATTTGATGACGCATGACTCTTTTGGAATAATATCAAAATGGCATATAGAAGAATAAATTCATAGGACATAATAAATTCAATTCCAGAGTACAAAATATAATATAATAAAAAATAATGCCAAAATAATACAAAAATTATAAACTACTGCGTATGACGGACTACGACCTCCCTGTTCCTACATTTCCTCCTGTACTGTAGTGCCTCCCCCATCATGACATCTAGAACGTCCTTCACTGGAGAGCCATTCGGAAATAGTCCGCTGTCTATATCCGCCTGCCCAATCTCCACGATACTGCGACATCTAGGCAACACATCAACAACATGATTAACGATAGTCTTCTTATCCTCTAGTATCTCCTGATAAGCTGACCTAGGTGGATCTTCGGAGCCTCATATACTATTTAAGGATGTGATACTCTAAAGAACCACTAGATGTAGCCGTGTACAACACTATAGTCACTAGAAGCTAGGGTACTCCGTGCCAGATACAGTACTGTACCATATGAAAAAGATAATCATGGAACATGGTATTCATATCTCAGCATTTCATAGCCGGAGGAGAAAGTTTTGAAGGGTCTTTGGGATTAAGTTGTATGTAGCCGAACTACCTCTTGACGCGCTCAGGAAGATGAAGATACGTCAAACGTGAACTGCAAGCCAATCAACCAAAGTAGAAGGCAATATCATCCAATGGACACCTCTCACGGTGAATGACATACACGTTGAATTGTATATCCTTTACTACAATACAGCAAGATACACTCAGTATGAATGCGTCACCTAATTCCCTTGGAGTGGGGCATATGCCATAACACGTGGCATACTCTTAGTGTAGGTCGGCAAATATGACCATCCAAATATGTGTGGGAAATATGAGAGAATCCAAGCCGGGAAATGGTAAGTTTAAATAATCAGTGGAAAAAAAAGAAGCAAAAATCGACGTATATTTTAAGTATTATGAAAATGACATAAAGTGATGCATTAATATTACTGTAAAAAATGTGACAAAAAGTGATGCATAAGTATTATCTTCTAAAAGTGCATACTCTATGGTGCACAACTTGCTGTGCTAACCAATCTAGACGTTAAAAGTTTACGGAGATGCATCTCCGTAGTTTTTTTAATGTAACCTAGGACCCGAATCTCATCAACAAATTTGAAACGTTGTGTTTTGGGTGCATCCAAAAATGAATCTACAAAATTTAGGAGTGTTTTTAATTTTTTTATTGGGTGTGATAGAAATCCATAGGGTGTTTTTAACAATTTTCTTTTTCATAGAAGATGGATAGTGAATCTATTATGGGATGTATTGGGCTTAGACCATCTCTATTATAATGGGTTGGAGTACTTGAACTTCTTTTCTAGTAAAATTTTGCTTTAAAAAAATTCAAAAAAAAAAAACATTTTAAAAGTTCGACTGTAAATAAAAATCCATGTTAAGATAAAATTTATTTGACTAAAAAACATTCAAATATATCAAGATAATTTTATGTTTTTAAACTTATTCGTAAGCGTGTTCCCACAAACTCTATTTAGCTATATTAATTTCAGAATTTCGAATAAAATTCTTAAAAAAGACAATGTACTATTCGTGATTTCCTTTAACCTCTCAAAATTTCACTGAACACGTGAAGTGAAGGCACACTTCGTAGAAATATCTAAGCTATTTTCTTTGAAATTTTTTCTTCTCCCACTATAAATCTCATGATGGCAAATATCCTACATTACCAAGGGAGATATAATGGCTTGGGAGAACAAGTGTTGCTTGTAGAAAATATCAAAAATTTGATAACACGCTATCATTGAATACAATGTGATAGTTACAATGAAGATAAGACATGGATTCTTTATTGATTTATGCTCTATTATGGTTCCTTTTTTCTCTAGGCGGTTTAAAGAGTAACTACAAAATTTTACGCATCTATGTAACATTTTCAACTAAATATCCAAACAAATCAAATTTTCAACTAAAATTCTAATATACTCAATTTTTGAACAATAAAAGACGAGCTAAAGCAATTGACGCATGCTCCTAATTTTAATATGACACGCCAATATATGTTTAATTTTATTTATGTTTTCTGCGGATTTTATATATATTTTTTTTTTAAAAATTATGTTTTATTCACCTAAAAAACATTTTGCATAAAAATTTGTAGAAAAATCCATGGGAAATACCAAATAGCAAGAAACATGGATAAAATTATAAAAAGTCGCACCAATTGTTATTGTTTTTGTTTTTTTTGTAGTTAAAAAAATTAAAGAGTTTGATCCCTTTTCTGTGGGACGCTGTGACGTGGTTGTAGTTGATAGTCTTTTTGCTTTGTTGTTAGTTGGATTGGTGGTCTAAGCTATAGCTTGGTTCTTAGCCGGATAGAGCCCTGTTTCTTAGTCCGGTTTCAGAATCCTCTCGTTACTGCTCGTTAATCGTTTTTTGTGTTTTTTTTCCTTCCATTTAATTTGATTTTTGATTTTTTCTAATACCTCTTGTGCCATCTTATTGTATACTATGTACTGGTTGTTATATTTTAATCGTTGTATTTTTAATTAATAATTGTTGAGTATGATTATAATCGTAGAAGATGGCAAAGGTATAATTCAGAACCATTATGTAATATAGACCACAATATTATGTATATATGACTAGCGCTGTCAAATGGGTTGGCCCGGCCCAGTCCGCTTCAGTCTGGTGGGCCAATGTGTTTAAATGGGCTGGTCCGGTCCGACATAATTGCTTAATGTGTCATATAAATTGAGTCCGACCCATTTTACAAAGGCCCGAGCGGTCCGATGGGCCAGTCCGGCCCGTATTTCAATGTTATACTTTTAATTTTATAAAAAAAATGTAATTGATAAATGCAACACAATATAAGTAGGAAATCATCATAAACATATATAAGTGATGTTTACATTATTTATCCATAAATATATATGAATACCACAAAATCATCCATGTAAAAGTACAAAGTAACTTAATATTATCACCAATACTTATCAAATTTTCTCTCCATCTCATAATCATTTCCTTGATCACATCATCTTGAAAATATATCTTCATCCTCTTTAACTTTTCATTATCACTTGAAAACACATTTATGAAATCATATCTTATCTCAATCTATTTCCCCCAAAATTTACCAAAATCTTTTTTTAATGGGTCAGCCCGAAGCCCGCTTGACCCGATCCAGCCCATAAAAAACATAGGCCCGGTGGGCTGGCCCAAAAAGACAGAGCCGTGTTTTTTTAAGGTATTTTGCAGCCTGATCCGCGCTAAATTGTTTGGCTTATGGGCCGGCCCGATGAACTAGTAATAATATAGAATTACTGTTACTCTGTCATTGTAGTTGTTGACACAATTGGCCAAACCAAGTAAACAAGTATCACTTTTGTTTGCAATTCACATTTTTTATTTTCTATTTTGTTATTAGTTGTGGTTCAAACAATTGACACTAGATGAAGAAGACAATGCAATTATAATAATGTGCTTGTTATATATTCTTACGACCACTTGCTGATCACTCTTACCTATGAAAAAACATTTGTATTTAAATCACTGATACACTCATGTTTCATTCTCAAAGAAGAAAGAAGACAAAATATAGAAGAAAAAAATTCAAGGTGACAGGGAGTCAATATCATTGGGCATTCAAGTTAAGAACTATATGTAGTCGCTAACCTAGACAAACTAGAGTGAACTGCGAAAACAAATATCATTTCACTGCGAAACCAATATCTCTTAGCTTATACTTTATTTTATAGATCCGAATGGTCAAAAGGTATATGCGGGTGTGACGAACCTCCCCTACAAAAAAGAGTTCGATTCAATGGTTATCGTATTCAAGATTTCTAATCTATTGAGAGTGATTGTAGAAAAATGAGAATTAGTTTCTCTCCTATTTTCTCTCTTTTAAAACTGTTTTTTTATACATTCTTTTTCTCTTTTAATCTTAAATGGACTCTCCCCACTTAAAATAAATGAAACACAAATGAACTAACATGTTTAAATTTTCTCCACATGAAAAAAGAGCACATACCTTACAAGATGACGTAATAATTGAATTGAATCTCCTTACCTTGACCCTAAAAACCTTTAAGAACAAGATTTATCAATTCAATAATAAATCAACATTTTAAAATAAAAACAAAATGAACACTTTGATACTCTTTGAATCTAGTTAAATATATATTTATCATTCAATCTGATTGTAACTGATCAGACGGATCTTCGTGGCCGCAACGAATTGGTCTTCTGTGCACAAGGGGGGTGTACCTGCAAGGTACTTCGATGCCAAAGTAAGAAGAGAGAGAGAGAGAGAGAGAGCAATCAGAGCGCAAGTACAAGGTAAGAGTGAGAATGGGTGAAGTTATCTGACCCTCTAGTGAAAGAGGATATTTATAGCCCCTATCGCTGGGCCAAGATCTCGCCATTGGATTGGATACCCAGGCCCAATTCGGAGACTACCAGGACCCCACGTGTGTAGTGGAGACCAACAAGTGGTCTCCATCCTGGGTCAACCACTCCGAAGTTCAGGGGGAGACACTGTCTTTTAGGGAGTGCATGGATTCCGCTTCATCCGAAGGGTTGGAAGTGAAGGAACCATACGAGAAGGGGGGTCCTCGGTGAAAAGGGTAGATAGTGGTGCTCGCAGGGAGTATCTGACCGAGGCCAGGCATATAGCTTAGCTCGGGCGCAGTCTTGACCGAACGAGGGCTAGTAGTTTCGTCAAGTTGGACGTAGCTTTACTTATGCCCGTTAGACGGGCAAGGGTGAAGTCCCCCGAGACGAGGAACGTGGCCGAGCCTTCCCTTGGTCTAAGAAGGGTTTGGGCCTTTCACTATGATTGGACCAGGCGTCGGTCCGGTCCAAAACACAATCAAACAAATATTATTTAATATTATATAATTTTTTTTTTATTTTCAAATAAATTAATTTTTTTTATTAAAGATATCGGTACTTAATCAAATCTCATGGTTATTAAAGAATTTACTTTAATTTTTTTCTTTCAATTTTGCTTGAACAAATACTCAATGCCCAATTTAATTATGCTTGAACAAATACTCAATACCCAAAAAAAAACATTAAGCAAAAAAATGTAAACATACCACAAAAGCAGTTGCGTTATAGTGCAAGAAAGTTTTGTAAACCGTAAACGTGCTTCCACGCCACTTCTTCTATACAATTAGTGCCACACCACCCAACCATATAACTTCTCACTCTCTTCCGACAACACTTGTTCCTATAAATTGTTTTTGTTCTTGTTAATCCGGTTTTATATTTTTAATGATAATTCACTCATAATTCATGTCTAGACTCATTTGCTTCCATTCAATTTTCCAGCGAGTGGGGTCCACGCTTCCTTATGCCACCACTTGGACGGTTCTTTTAATTCTTACTGCCGTGTTGGCGTCGTTGGCACCCGGCGTGGCTTTTATGTTTGCCGTGTCACAATTTTCGAAGCCTTGTCACCATCATGAGTTTGTGAGGATTCCGTTTGATTCTCCGACGGAGATGGTTTGCTTGCCGGGACATGCGGTGGTTAGCGTCTCGCAGTTTGATTTCTTCTTGCCTACTTTGTTTGCTGCTTTGGTTGTTTCTGCTTCAACTCTTCTGCTTCGTTCTGTGCTCTCTACATGATGTACATTTATTTGTTTGCGAGTATTTTAGAGACTAGAGTTCCACTGAGAAATTAGTAAAGTTTGATTAAAGATTGATTGATAGTTTTATACTTAGTTTGAATTTTGTATGCATGATTGTATTGAATTTATTCAGGTATACTCTTGTCCTGCCAATTTAAGTTCACATATGAAACTACAAAAGCTTTCAATACAAATTATAATTTCTCATCACCGATAATCCTACCATTCTTGGCATTTGCGGTAACTAGGAATAGTCTTCCCGTAATCAATAATAATTGTTGTATGAAAATGAGGAATTAACGAGAGTTTTACAAAATTCTTGGAAGATAAATTTACATAATTGAAATGAGAGAGAATAATAAATATTTTAAAATATAATATGAAAAACTAGTAATATACCCGTGCATTCGCACATGTAAAAATTATTTAGTAGTGTAAAATTATACTGTAAATTGAGAGTTATGTTTATTATATTTAATTGCAAATTGAAAATAAGAATTTTGTGTCTCAAATAAAGACAATTGTTAATTAAAAAAAAAGTGTTTTGCTGATAATGCCCCGTGAGAAAAATAAAATTTTTGACATTCGAAAATAAAGACAAATGTTTATTAAAATAAAATATGTATTTTGTTGATAGTGGCCCGTGAAAAATAGAAAGTATTTTAACATTTCAAAATATAAATTTTGTGTCACAAATAAAGACAAATGTATGATTGTGTTTCTTGGGGTTTTCTTAGATATGTTATGGTGCGTATGAGTTTTGGTTCTAAGTGGTTATCTTGGATGGAAGGAACAGTGTTTTCTAGTTCTATTTCCATTTTGATTAATGGCTCACCGACGGTGGAGTTTGAGGCTTCAAGAGGATTACGCCAAGGGTATCCTCTTTCTCCGTTTCTTTTCTTGTTAGTTGCAGAAGGTTTAGCAGGTATGATGCGTAATGCGGTTTCTGATGGTTCTTTTAAGGGCTTTCAGGTGTCTTCTGATATTTCCTTTGAGATGCTTCAATTTGCGGATGACATAGTTCTTATTTGTGATGGTTCGAAGGAGAATTTGTGGTGTGTTAAAGTGTTGTTGCATGGGTTTGAATTGATTTCGGCGTTGTGTATTAATTTGAACAAAAGCAAGATCTATGGTGTGCAGGTGGAAGAACATGTTCTCTTAGCAGCTTCATTGTTTCTGGGGTGTCAAGTTGGAAAGCTCCCTTTTGTCTTCTTAGGTATCCCGGTTGGTGGTAATCATCGGCGAAAGTATTTTTGGTCTTTTTTATTCTCTAAGTTAAAAAAGAGGTTGGGTGGTTGGAATGGGAAACATCTTTCGTTAGGTGGTAAAGTCTCTTTACTCAATTTGGTTCTTAATAGTATTCCTATCTTCATGCTTTCTTTTTATAAAGCTCCTAAATGTGTTCTTGATGAGATAGTCAAAATTCAACGGGACTTTTTATGGGGAAAAAGGAGGGAGTTCGGAATGTGTGTTGGGTTAGTTGGGAGAAGATTTGTCGGCCGCGTAAGGAAGGTGGGTTAGGAGTGAGGAATATCGAGATTTTTAATCTTTCTTTGATGAGTAAATGGGGATGGAGATTTTTATCGGACAGAGAGTCGGTTTGGTTCAAATTTTTGGAGTTTAGGTATGGTGAGGGTATGGAGGCTCTTTGCGGAATAATTCCCAATAGGATCTTATTGAAAGCGTCGCTTTGGTGGAGGGATGTTCGTAATGTTTACGGGTTTGAAGTTAACGATAGACCTTGGTTTTCGGATTGTATCTCTTGGAGATTAGGGGATGGAGAATCTATTCATTTTTGGGATCATGTTTGGATGGACCCTACGCCTTTTAAGGTGCTGTTTCCTCACCTTTACAGTTTGTGTTCTCCTTCTAATCCTATATCTTCTTATTCTTCTTATGTATCTTTTGTTACCAATATGGGTGTTTGGGTGGATAATGTGTGGCGGTGGAATTTGGGGTTAATGGATGATTCTTTAGAGGAGGAGGTAGCTTGTGATCGGAATGACTTGTTGTCTATCTTGGAGGGGGTTTCGCCGACTCCGGGGGTGAAGTACAAGTGGATTTGGTGGAAGCATGTTGATGGGTTTTCGGTTGAAAATAGTTTCCGATGGATTTATGCTTTAAGATGTCCGAATGTGGTTTTGGATGATGCAAGTATTTTTGAATTAAATTGTTTATGGAAAGCTAGTGTTCCTAGTAAGGTAAAGGTGTTTGGTTGGAGATTTGTGGTTAATGCTCTTCCTACACGTATGGCGCTTTGCTTTCGGGGTATGGATAAGATTATCATCAACAAATTATGTCCTTTGTGTGGTTTAGAGGAGGAACCGATGAGTCATCTTTTTTTGGTTGTATGCACACGAGAAATATTTGGAAGGAGGTGTTGGCTTGGTTGGGCTCGAGCATGGAGGAGGATGGAAGGGTGATGCTTGGTTTGCAAGGGGCGGATTTAGGGCTTAAGGTGGTGGAATACATACGTCTTTTTTGTGTGGGGTTGTAAAACCTTCCTTCGTTGCTTTCTTTTGGCTTTTGGTTTGTTGGTGCATTCGGTTGGGTAGAAATAAGGTGGTTTTCAAAAATTGTGTTTTGGAATCCTACCGAAATTTTGACTGTTATTAAGAATTTTGATTGGGATTGGTTCTCTATTCTTGCTAGAGGTAGGGGAAATAGCACGAAAGAGGTTTGGCTTGTCAATCCTTGTGTGTATGTTGGTGTGTAGATTAGCTCTTTATTGGCTTTCCATATAGGTTGCCTTGTCTCGTTTCGTTTCTTTTGTATTGGGTTGCACCCCTTGTGCGTTTAATACAAGTGCTTATCGGAAAAAAATTAAAATAAAATAGGTCTGAGAAAAAGAAAAGTAGTTTTTAGTGAAGTGGTTTTAGTGAAGAGAGAGAGAGAGATAAAAGCTATTTAGAAGTTATTTAGAAGTGAAGTGGAAGAGTGTTGAAATGAGATGGTGGTGTATATCAACGATGGTTTTAGTGAAAAGAAAATATATGTTGTGAAAATTATTGGATTGTCCATTGGTTTATTACATGTGGCAGCATGAGAAATGATATGAAAGTTAGAAAAATAGGTTGATTATGAATAGACCATTTTAACCTTTATGCTTTGTAAGTTTTAAAACTAAAAAGGGCATTTTAGGAAGTATGGTGGTATCTTCTATTAATGGCTAGATAGTTGATATCATTATTTATTCATTGGAATTATAAAGCGACTAATATTTAAATACAATTTTTTTTCCAAAACGACTTATAATAAAAAACAGGGGGGGGGGGGAGTACAAATCAACAAGGAGAAACAAATGACTGATTAAAACAGATTTTTCCATATTTTCATCGATTTTATAATTGAATGGTCTACTAAACTCAAATGTAATGCTATTCGACTTCAATTTATATGTGTTAAGCTTTTACTATAATAATAGTGTAAAAGTATAACTTAAAACAATGAGTTAGGAAGAGAAAGAAAAAGTGTCTCGATATTGTCATAAATAAGTAAGTAGCAAGAATGTGGACGGAAGACACCGAATCTGTGGGGACGGTGTAACGCCCCGAATTTAATTAATTATTTAATTAAATTTATCGAGGATTTATTCATTGGAATTAGTTGAAGTCGAGGTTTATCGGTATTATTCTACAAACGTAATGGATTAATATGTTGATTTGAGCAGTTACGTTATGGTCAGATTAATAAGTCGGATTAGTCAGAGATGTACAATTGCGAGTTAGTATTG
This sequence comes from Vicia villosa, assembly GCF_029867415.1. Taxonomy (NCBI): domain Eukaryota; kingdom Viridiplantae; phylum Streptophyta; class Magnoliopsida; order Fabales; family Fabaceae; genus Vicia; species Vicia villosa. The sequence goes on from NC_081181.1 coordinate 216,774,588, forward strand.
TTAAAGTTATGGATCGATGGTAAATATGGAATATTATTGGAAATAATATTCGGTTATGTTGTGTGGTTATTTATTTATGTGTGTTATTCGGATTAATTGAGTAATTAAAGAGATGTTATGAATTGGGCCTAAGTGGAAAGAATATAACACAATGGATGGATTATAGGTTAAGCCTATTAGTGAGAAAAGATAGTAAGAGTTAGGGTTTTAGAGATTAAACCTCATAACTCATTTTGTGGAAAAAGAAGAGAAAGAAGAGAAAGAAGAAGAGAAAGAAGAGAAAGAAGGGGAGAAAGAAGAGAAAGCTATGGCACGAAGAGGAAGAGCTCCATTGAAGGAAGTGAAGCTTTTGCTAAGGTAAGGGTGAAGTTCTTACTCTCTTAGGGTTGGCATGATGATGGGTATGGTAGAGATTAGGTTTCATAATTGAAATTCATGATTGTGTTGCAATGTTGATGAATGTGGAATTGATAATGTTGTGTATGCTTTCTATTCTTTGCAATTTCATGGAAACATAGAAAAGTTAGGGTTTACGAACAAATGCATGAATTGATGATTTGAAATGTGTTTAATGGATGTTTAATGATGTTATGATGTTAGAAGATCCATAATATGTGTTGTATTTGTGTTTATAACATGTATTCTATTGTTGTTCATGATGGTTGGTGTTTTCAGCTTGATTTGGGTTGAGTTTAGGGGTTTTGGAATGAAATTCGCATGCTGTTTTCTGAGATTTGGGATTTTATGAAATTTCTAGTTCGCGCCGCGAACTATTGTTCGAGCCGCGAACTGCTTGGCAGAAACTTAGGAATATTTGATTCACTCAGTTCGCGCCGCGAACTTTGTTGGCGCCGCGAACCCTGTTTTGCAGAACTTCTTCTAAACTTTGAAATGATGTAACTTTTGATCCGTAACTCCGTTTTAGGCGCCGTTCGAAGCGTTGGAAAGCTAACGCAATGAACTATACCATGATGCAATAAAATGATCCATATGATATAGTTTCCTATTATGTTTATTAGGATTAAGTGATGAACTATCTCGTGTTAACATATGAAGTATGCTCTTTGCGATGAATTGACATAACTGTGTTGTAGTATAACTTGATGTATGTTTTCTTATGATGATACAATGTTATTGAGATGATGATAAGTACCTTCCTTATGATGAATGAGATAATGATGTATGTGATGATATGCATGATTAATAAAGATGTTGTATGCCATATGCGATTAATTGTGCGTATTTGATATGTATGAGTCGACAATGATGCTATGCGATGACTTAACAATATATATGAAATTGAATATAACGTATTATGATGATTAATTGAATTAAGGAATATGATGAATGTGTTGATGTTTGTTGTTGTTGTTGTGCAATATGATGAATCGTTGATGTTTGTTATAATATGATGAATTTGTGGTTGTTGTTAACATGATGAATTTGTTGTCGTTGTCGCTAGTATGTGGAAATTGTTGTTGTTATCGTAGAACCTATGGTCAATGTTGATAAGTTGTATTGTGATGTATTTTGAGGTGAATTATTGTTGTATGATGATGCAACATAGTGACGTGATTGAGAAGTGATGCATTCTTATGAATGATGATGATTTTGTTGTTGTGGAAGTTCGACATTATATTGATAATGTTCGATGGTGATTTAGACGATGTTGTGACGTATTAATTATGTGTGTTGTGTTTGTGTGGATGTTACATTTATTGAGTCACATCCATTGCATAAAGAGACGGTGGCCTTAATGGCAAAAGCGACGGTGGCCTTGATGGCAAATAGCGACGGTGTGCCCAATGGCAAATTTTGAGACGGTGGGAGTTTTACTCTAAATGGTACCACATGCATTTGCATAAGTCGAGTCACATGTGAATTGCATTTGAGTCTTATATGATTATGTTTGTGGTGATGTGTTGACTTGATGATGAGATATTTATCGTGATGTGTTGGAATCTTACTTGTGAATTGCATATATTGTCATGGTTGATTGTTGACATTGTTGCCATTTCATAAGTTGATTATGTTATTTGAATTGTTGAGTCAATGATCTGTTGTTGTGACATGATGATAGAATAATTGTGAATTTGAATATGTTGTCTTAACTGATTAATGATATTGTTTCCGTTTTGAAAGTTGTATTATATTGATAAGTTGTTTTGCGATGAAAGTCGTTGTAAGATGTTATGCGATGCGAAGTGGTGAAATTATGTATGATCTATATCTCCTATATTATTTATCATGCATTCCTTTATATTGTAAGATATCTCACCCCTTTGCTGATATTTCCCCTACCATGGAAAATGGGCAGGTACTCAAGATTAGTCGTGGATGTTCGAGGTTATTGATGTGAAGTCTTGATGTTGCTTTATGGCAAGTCGAGTCGGTGTCCATTGCTCTGATACGTAGCACTCGGGGGGATTAGTCGTTATTACTTGATTATTGTATTCTATGATGATATATGTGTTAAGTTGAATAATAAAGATGTTTATAAGTTTAAGTTGTAAGTGGTGAATGAAGTTTTGTTTCCGAATGCTATGTATCTTTGTTGATTACAATTTGAGCATGTTTGTTTGTTTAAGTCGAATTGTGACATCCCATCTTTGATGAATATTTTTAAATGCACTCTGATTTCCGATTATATTTGCGGGGTAGATTTGGGGTGTTTCAGACGGTCTAACAAGGGGACGGAAAATGAGTCTATAGAGCATTGGCCTTGATTCACTCAATTAGCATGTATTGGGGTTGGTTGTTTCTTTTTGGAAATTCGAGTAACCCTTGGAGGTATTTAAGGGAATTAAGAAATATTTCTAACACATTGAACTTGTGTGATTCATATATAGAGATTTGGAGAGATTAAGAAACACTTAGGGTGAAAAGTAGAGTTTGTTCTTGGAAATTTGAGTGACTATTTTCTAGTATCTCTTTTGTAACCTCTTAAAACAATTCTTGAAAGTATAGTGAATTAGAGATATTCCCTCTCCTTTATAGTAGATCGATTTGATAAAATTAGGTAAACATTTTTTTTTTGTATATTTTATTGTCTTTTATCTTCTTGCATGTTGTGGATTTTCATTACTATTGTCAAATTATTGTGTTGCTTGTGGTCATTTATTTTGATTGTTCTTGTTGTCCCACACATCAAATTTTTTGATTTGCTTGAAGCTATCAACAAATTTAATAGATTTGTTAGAGTTTTCACAATAAGTGACAATCACCGTAAGAGAACGAGATTATGTTCGCAAGTGAACACCATGAGCTCAAAATGGCAGATCAAAGATTTTTAGGAGACAATAATTTTTTTATTGTGGAAAGTGAATATGCAATTAATCTTAGCTTAAGAGAAGTGTATTGAAACATTTAAGGGATATGCATCGATGTCTGCACGCCTAAAACAAGCAGAGAAGATTGAGATGATGGATAAGTCCAGGAGTGTCATTATCTTGAGTCTCAGGATAAAAATCTAAGGGAAGTTGTCAAGGAAAAACTACACTCTTGATGTGGGTAAAACTTGAATCATTATCTATGGCCAAGTCTTTGTATCACATGTTGTGCTTAAAACAACAACTCTACTGATTCCAAATGATAGAGAACAAATCCATAATGGAGCAGTTGACAAAAAATTTCACAAGATCATTGATGATCTGGAGAGTATTGAGGTGAAGATTGTTGATGAGGACAAGTCTCTAGTCTTGTTAAACTCGTTACCCAGATCCTTTGAGCACTTTAAGGATGTCCTTATTTATAATAAGGAATGTACTATTGCTTTGGATGAAGTCCAAACAATTATAAGATCCAAGAAATTTCCAAAGGTAAAAGATTTGACGATTGATGATAGTGGTGAAGGATTTAGTATCTCAAGAAGAGAAAATGAGCTTATAGAGATGTCAAAACCAAAGAGGTTTGACAATTCAAGATTAAAATACTTCACTTGTCAGAAAATCTGTAATTCATGAGGATTTGTCTTAAGAGAAGGGTTAAGATGATTCTGTTTATTTTATAGTTTCCTTCGATGGGGATAATTATAAGAGTGCTCTTGTGCTAGTGGTGTTGAGTTTGAATATTGAAGAGAGTTGGGTTATGGACTCAGCTCACTCTTATCATATGTGTAAAAACATGAATATTTTGAGACTTTGAAGTTAGAGGACAATGGAGTAATTCGCCTTGGTGACAATAAGGCTTGTAAGTTCATGGTATTGGTACAGTCAAAATTAAAATATTTGATGATTGTGAGTTTCTTCTTCACACTGTGAGGTAAGTTTCATAGCTTAGACACAATTTGTTATCTATAAGTATGTTTGATGATCTAGGCTATTGCATTAGAGTTGAACACGGGGTGTTGAAAATTTTGTATGGGGGAGCAATAATGACTAAAAGGTATAAAATATGTGGGTCATATATTTTAAAAGGTTCTAATGTTGTTTTTCATTCATCAACAAATAGTGAAAATGTTAATGACAAGAAAAACTATGGGATTTGAGGTCAAAGTACGATAGATGCGTAGAGGTTATTTTAAATAACTTTAATGGGTTTTACATAAGACAAGGGATAAAAATACATTTGAAAATTGAGTTTTCATTGAGTTTTTAGAGTAAGGCTGGTGCCAAAGAAACTTACCTTGTCGGTAGATGTTCACTTATAAGAGCAAACCTATAAACACTTATGGAAGTTTAGAGTAGGAAAACTATAACTTACTTTGTTTTGAGGATCGTCCAAGTTTTTCATATTGCATAAATCAAGCTTATCCAACTTGATGGTAAAGTTGTGAATTGTGTTTTCAATCGCTATCCAGAAGGCGGTAAGGGTTATGAGCTATGGAAACTATGGCAGAGAAAACTCAGTTTGAGGCAGAGGTTCACACTAAGGATACTAGTAGTATTTAGTGAACGATGAAAAATTCATATGATTAACATTTTTATCTTGATAAGATAAGGTGGGAAATTGTACCATCTCAAAGGCATAAAGTATGCTGGCTGTGGGTGTTATGATTTGAATGTGGCTGAATGGTTGAAAAACTAAAAAATGGAACCCTATAGAGAGGAATTCAGTAGTAGGTAAAGTCAATTATGATTGGAATGCTTATGGTCTTGTTAGATTATATAAGCATGAATTGAAATTGATCAAAGTTGTTGAATGATGATTAAAATTGAAGAGAAAAGAAAGGTGGTTGATTAAATTGACTTCACCATAGTTTAAAGTCGAGGTGGAGAATTGTATAAATATGCCTTAAAAACCTTGAGTGACAAAGAGAAAGAAAACATGTTTCGTTTTTTCTTAAAACCAAAAAGACAAAAATCTGCAAGAATGTCGATAAAAGGCGCCACATCTGTGAAGGCAGTCCAAAAGGTGGTTGTTGACGGCGGCGGCCGACTAGAAGTCAAAGGGCAAAGTTTTGAAGGCTCATGAGTTGCAGTGTGTCATACCCTGATCACTAGCATGCCACTCTCCTATCCTCCCAGTCCTTGGGTTTATCTTTTGTGGGAGGTCACCAAGCACCTTTGTGTTTCTTTTTGCATCTTTATTTGACTTATGTTTTATTATCTAACTCTGCTAACCTTTATTCAAAATACAAAAACATGGTTGTAGCTTTCCCTTTATTATTGTGCAAGGTAGGATTGACAATAAAAGAGAAAGAAATTTGTCTAATGCCTAAAGGGTCTTGTTTCATTTTCAAAGATGGTTATAGACTTAAATTAACTTGGTTTGTGGTGAAGGTTTTCGCAAAGATCAAGCATGGTTTCCAAATTAGGGTTTTGATCCTCAAAGTCAAAGTTGTGGTTAACTCTTCGTCCAATGGAATTTTATTCAAAGCATGACCTATAATCTTTGGCCAAACCCGTGTCAAGCTTCATTCAATTTCATTTGATCAAGATAAGGTCAAGGATTATGCATATTTTCACAAGTGATTCTAGTTTGATTCATGGTTTATTTCCATGCCATTTTCATTCATCTTTTCAATCTCATACTTTGTTGAAGGCATCTTCTCCATGCTCACCGCTTCAATTTGTTATGAAAACTATGCCAAGAACAGAGTATAATAGGGAACACAATAGGAAAGCAAGAAGGACAATAAGGATTGGATATAACTGTTATTCTTTACTTTCTCTTTCAATCAAGATTACAAGTTACAAGAATAATAAATAACCCTCTCACCCTAAATTAGGATTTGCTGTATGCAATGATGAGAGACTAGTATGCTATTTATAATAAACCTAACATATTAAACTAATGAGCTTTTTCAAAAATACCCATTACAAGCCAACTTAGGATACAAGTTAACTTAAACGATCAGACATAACAAACAAGCCCAATTCAAAATACTAACAACTCTAGCATTTAGTCACCCGCATACTAGAACACACTTCGACTACAGTATGAAGGTCTTCGATACATTGTCTGTCAAAACAAAAAGCTACTCTTCGACCCACTAGAGTTTGATTCAATTCTCACAGAAGATTTGATACATTTTGAAGGATCATAAGTATACCACTAATCTTTGAAAGGCTAGGCTACATTAAGCCATATTAAAAATTAAGATTACATAAGCACATGTGTAACACGACTGTTTTTCCTAACACAAATTGATGATATCGTCTTGATTTTTTGAGATTCTTCAAATTTTCTCGTACATGTAATATGACTGTGTTGCATAAATACTATTTGACTATGGAAGTATAGATCATGCCATATCTTAGATTCTCTGCGACTGTGATACTATTCTTACTCGGTCCCACAATGGGTGTCAAGTGTTCTTGCTAAACTCGATGAGACTGTTATTACTAGTTGTTTGTTGCGATCAAGGGCCAATAGTATGTTATTTGGTTGTAGAGGAGTTCATTTAGTCTTGCATCGTGATCAAAACTCTTGGTATTCTTTAGGTTACAATTGGATGGTTATGGTTCTCATGTTTAGCCTTTAATTTATAGTTGTTAAGATGTCCGCTCCAACTCAGCTAGGATAGTTAATGTGTTCGAAGATTACATATAGCAATTGGTAACAACTCCCTTGTAATGAATGGAGTGGGGAGGCGAAGATCAAGCTTATCCTCGTATTAAAGTGACCATGGTGTAGTTTATAGTTATCAACTTTAAGGTGATATGTGAGTGAGTTCTCCCAATTATAAATGCTAAAGTCTTCACATTTCTACACTTGTAATTATTTTTCAACACCTCCTATCAAGTGTGAGTCTATCCATAATGCTTCCCCTCAAGTGGAAGCTCTTGCTTGCACGTACACTTATACCGCCGCTGACCTTCTTTTCCAATGGAATACTCTTTCAATACAAGTAAGCTGGTCCCATCACTCGAAATCAAAGGCCCGTGATACCGTTTGTTGGCGTGATTCGGGGGGTCAAAGGCTCGTGATACCATTTGGTGGCGCAATTCAGAGGGTCAAACGAGGAGCATTTTTACACTTAGGGACTACCTTTAGAAGCAACACACCTTTGTGAGAGACACACAATATATTCACAAAAAACCTTAAGGTGATAGGTGAATGAGTTCTCCCCCTTATAAATGTTCAAGTCTCTACATTTCTAATCATTGTGGGACTTCCCCACAATAGTCACACTTGTAATTCTTTTTCAACGATTTGGAGATGGCGGTCGTGCTCAAATTTTTGTATCAAGGCGATCTCTTTAGAATTAGCCGTGCTCAAATTTTTATATCAAGGTGACCCCTTTAGAATTAGTGTGCTAGTGTGTTAGTCTCAAGCGATAAGTTCTAATGTGTGATATTTGAGTTATAGACTAATGCGTAGGGGTGTAAGCGGATCAGAAAAAAATTAAATCGACAATCCAAAGTAAATCAAACCAAAATAAAACCGAACCAAACCAATAAAAACCGACGTGGTTTGGTTTGGTTCTCGGTTTTGGTTTTTAGGAACCGTCAAACCGATGAATCGAACCAATGAAAATAATGATGCTCTATGTATATATATATATTGGTTTATCATCACCGGTTTAGTCCGGTTCGGGGGTTAGTTCTAACATCAAGTGGTTCCAGCCCCCTCCCGATCGCAGTTACGGGGGATCGAACCGTGGTTCTCCTGATCAAGTCCAACGCCAATCACCACTAGACCAACTAACGATTGATTATGCTCTAAATATTTTATTCCACCCATAATTAAGCTCAAAATTTTTATCCGTCAAACCATTATTCATATTTGTTTACACTTTATTCCTTTCAGTAAAACACACAGCTAGAACCAAACTCTAAAATGTAGAAAGGAGAAACCATAAGTCATGAAAAACATGTTTTCACTGAACTGTTGCTCTTGCTGCCCGCAACCATTGTTCCTCTCACTACTATCATTTTGATATGTTATGGTCTTCTTCTTCTTCTTCTTGTTCAAGTTGTCTTCGTTAATTTTCATTTTTTTTTTTACCTTTTTTGTTTCTTCTTCAACAAAATTCCTTCTAGTCTTATTACAAAATAGTTTTTTTATGCGTATTTGAGGTGTGAAACATGTTAATTGACGTGTGTTTTGTTATGTTCTATTTGTTAACTTTTGAAATCCCTTTTCAACATTCTGATGTCAAGTGTTAACTTTTATATTTTATATTTGATAGTGAACTTATTTCATGATGCAATACAAATCATATCACTATTTCGTATGGATTAAGAGCAATTTGTAATATGTTTGAAAAAATATACCATGAAATAAATGACATGGAATGTATTATTTTAAAAGAATAATAGCATATGATACACAAAAAACGATAGTGGAGAATATACAGATGAATATAATTGTTTAAAAAATAAATATTGTAAATCGATCATCCAAATCAAACCGAACTAAACCGGTTACTTTGGTTCGGTTACATTTTTGAAAAATATTGAAAACCGAACCAAACCAAACGGATAGATATATCATCGGTTCGGATTTTTTTTATAAAAAACCGATCCAAACTGATCCGATTACACCCCTTAAGTAATATGCGTTTGAGATCAGGTTGGTAGCTTTCCAGTCTTATATCAGTCCAGTACACAATCTCAAAGCATAATGCCTCTAAATGTCAAATGTCCAAGATTATAATTTATAATGCTAGACATCCCGCTCCCAAACATGAAGTGCAAGAACAAGATGTTTAATAACACTATGACGGTCTAATGTATTTTAGCTGGAAAAAAAAGAGACATTATTTTTAAAGAATTAAGAGAAAGAGAAATAGAAATAGTAAAGGAGAAAATGTGTAAATGTTAAGGATGAAAAATTAGGTGTGAAAATAATAAATACTCAAAGTCCATTATGGATGAAACATTAACCAAAATGTTACTGTGTCATCAACCTCCACATATGGATGGCCCCTAAGCTCCTAAGCTCCTCTGCTCTAACGAGATCTCACTTCAAACTTCAATATATCCTCTCCCAATATATCTTTGCCATAGAAAAAAATTAATATAAACTCTACTATATATATTTCCACAAATGTATAAATCTAATAAGTAATTGCTTACCTTATAGAGTTATAGTTAACTCCTAATTACAATCAAATCTATATATAATATTCAACTTATGGAAAGAAAAAATTGTCCAAGATGCAACATCAAAACCTATGAAATCTATTCAATAATGCAATAAACATGTTCTTCTCTATCTATAATAATCTAATCTCCATGTTTATGCCAACAAACTAACATGGCAACACACCTTCTCATTATGTAGAATCTTGCTTTTTGTTCCTTAGCTAAATTGGTACATTTGTGACCTATAGAAGAAGATGAAGAAGAAGAAGAGTTTTTCTGTGAATAACTTCTTGGAAGATTGCATTTGGAGGAAGATGAGGAGCTTCTTAGGAGTGAAGTGTTTGAAGTAGAGCTTCTTGTTGAGGAACTCCTTGAGAAAAAGGACTTGTGGTTGCTTGAACTTGTCTTTCTCTTGTCATCCATAATTAGAAATTGTAGTAATATCCAAAACTAGCTAGATTCCACACTATGAAAGTGATTGTTTACTTGTGTAAGGAGAAAAAAAGAGAGGCTGTTTTGTGATATAAGAGAGAAGAAAGTTAGTGAGAGTGTGTAAGTATTCAGAGATCATCAATGTTTGCTAGTATATTCTGGTCAAGTGTCTTTATATATAATCATATACATATTCATTTAGGGTATTTTTTTTACTATTTTTTTTTTTAAATTTTGATATTCGGTTTTTCAACTGATTAATTGAAGAAAATCAATTCTATCATCGATCTGTGGAGTTTTGTTTAAAGTCATAACAAAATTATGTGTGGACTTTATTCTACACATAAATCATTTATATCTAGCGAAATTTAAATATAAGACCTTAAAAAATAGCATATTCTCATAACCTAAATCTTCGTCACCAAACCAACTTATTATGGCGATTTTGGTTCTGCGGTAACGAGAATTATGACGATTTTGATTTTGATATTCGGTCATGCGACTGACTAATTTAAGAAAATCAATTCTATCATCCAAACCAAAACAAAACTCTATATAGACTTTGTCCAACACAAATTATTTACCCTTAATAGAATTCATGAGGAACACATTCGAATAACTCAAGTCTTCGTGATTAAGTGAATTGTCATTAAACCAACTCCAAAAATTAAGATGTTTTTGGTTTTACATTAACACAAATTAGTTTTAAATAATTAATTTTAATTAAAAGAGAATTGAAACATAATATTATTTATATTTGTACACATTTATACAAAATAGCTATAAAGTGATTTTTTTTCTTCTTTCATAATTTGTATTTGTTTTGGTGGTGAAAGAAAGAATTGGGAGGATCAAGTTGAATGGGTGGTGCTTAATTAATTAATTTCACAAGTGTTGTGGCAAATTTGGAATTAAGATGCTTTGCCTTCAACATGGCACATGACAGTATTCTGAATACTTGGTAGTAAAAAAAAGTGATTAAATTAGAGAAGTACTACTGTTCACGTTTCACATTTTATTCGTTTGAACATGATTGTTGTTAGCAAATTGTCTCATATGAAGATGATTTTAATTTTTGTCGCTCTTTATGGATATTAAAAATGAATTATGCAATATTAATTGGGGTATGGCTTTGATATGGTCAATCTTATGATTAACTCAATATCTACTTTACCATGCCTCTTGTATATGGATTCGGTGGTAAAGCCTCATTATCATCATATCTTCGTATCTTCTTAGCTATAATTGATTTAGATTAAAATGAGTGGCTATGATTAAGCATGGCCATTTCAATATTTTCAGAAGATCAATATCATATGCTCATGATTAGGAGTGAAAATAAGTTAGAACCACTTTGTCAAGATTAAATCTGATCGACTAAACAATTTTAAAATTTAACTTTATCTATAGCATCTCAACTTATTTTTAGATTTAAATATCTTTTTGAAAACTTGATGGGGCGTCTATTAGTCATTTTGAAAACTCCAATATTATTTAGTTGATATCAATTGGATTCGAGTAATAAAGGAGTTTTTCTTAAAGAACGAGAATTCCGAAAATACCAAATTACCAAATTTAAAAGAATTTATACTTCTAACATTATTCATAAATTTTTTATCATATTTTATTTTAAGATACCTAAGCATTGTTATTTTTATATTTTAATTCAAAATTTAAAATATAAAATAAATTTATTTATATTTATTTAAATATGTGGTTTCATATGATTAAATTTTTATTTTGTAATATGTAACTTGTTATTTTAAACTAAATAAATTTATAAAAAGTTTTTATATTTTATATTTAAAAAAAAAACCGACCAATATTGAGTTTATATAATCTATTTGTATGTTTGGATTTACTTCTAAAAGCTTTAAAAGTCTATTTCAATTTGAAAATTAGGTTTTTTTTCTTATTTAGATATTTTTTAAAATCAATTCTCCTTTTACAAAAACAATTCTAATAGAAGCTATAATTTTTACCTTCTGAGTTTAGTAGAATCAATTCTACATTTATTATATATTATTTATTACAACTATTTAAATTTTTTGTTTTTTATCCTCTTTAATTTTCAGCAATTACTTATTCTTTTTGTTTGTATTCGAATTTATTACCATTTTGGTAATTATACAATACAAAATCAATTTTGTTAAAACTATTCAAACACCATTAATCGATAACAATCACTTTTATATCATTATATTCAAACATAAATCAATTATTCTAAACTCAATTCTGTTAAATCAATTTTATTAAACTCAATTTTCTTAGAATGTTCAATGTCATTCTTGTTATATTCAATTATGGATAGTTACTTTTTGTTATAAATTAGTTAATTTTGTTACATACACTACAAAAAAAACTCAAATTTGCCAGGTGGAAAGCACCCCGCAAATGTAAATATCACCTCGCAACACAATAGTTGCAAGGTGACCTACCCACCCTGCAAAAACGATAGTCGCAACTTTTTGCCAGGTGATTTGCACCCCACAACTTTGCCAGGTGCTTTTCACCCGGCAACGTTGCCAAGTGTAAAGCACCCCGCAAACACGCTTTCCAAGAGTTGCAAACAACTTCGTTTCTTGTGACAGCTTTGTTCAGAGTAGGTGCACAGTTGAACCAGAGCAGGGGTAACAGTGACTTGCGGGGTGAAATTCACCTAACAATATTTGAATATTCAGAAACTTGTAGGATGCATTTCACCTGGCAAATTATAACGTAGATAATAAAAAAAATCTATATTATTTTAAATATTAAAATTAATATTTAGAATAATATAAATATAATAAATAATTTAAAATATAATAATTAAAATTGTAAGTACCCATTACAGTATCAACACACTTTCTATACTCACAATTTTTTTTCTTTTTTTTTTATAGATTTGTTTATACTGAATCAATGTGTTTGAAGTGAATCAAACTGGTTACAACAATTGCACGATAGACAGTGCCGTTGGAAATTGATCTAGTGGAAAAGATTTCATTTTACTGAATAAAACTATCAGATATTATTTCATTTGTGGTAATGGCCAATGCTTGAATGGAATGAAGGCCATTCACAAATCAGAATCATATAAATTTCATATTCTAACCAAAATTGAGAAATTCATTTAACTAAATGAAACTGCTAAATAGAGGTAGATTCACATTTATATACATACAATGAAATTAGGATTATAAATGAATGTTTGAAATGAAGACTATGAATAAATGCCATTGCAAATTATAATAGCAAACTAGTAGTGTTTACCTATAAACCAAGTCGTCAACAACAACAACAACCAAAGTGTTGAACAAACAAAATATCATACAAAATTTAACATATAATAGCTAAACGAACTAGTTCTAACCAAAATCAATTAATATTCTAACACTTTAACATATTTATAAACAGAATCATATAAATTTCACCAACAAATTTCTAAAATATCATACTCAAATCATTTCATTCATATAATCAATTACAAAGAAATTAAATCATATGTGTACCTTAATAATGGATTGAAGGTAGAAAATGCAAAGAAATTTGAATGTAGCAACTGAAAGTGTGTTGATTTGTAGAAAAAAAAAGAGGGTTTTAGGGTTTATGTGTGTGGAATATGTTGGTGTGTTGGTACAAAAGAAAAGAAAGAGAGAAGGTAAATATGTTTCTGAAATTTTACGTTCCAGATCTATATTTCCCCAATTCTATTAGAAAACTTGCGAGGTGCAAATCACCTCGCAATAAAAAGAGACAATGCACCTTGCGACGTGCATTCCACCCTGCAATTAATTTGTCTGACAAACTTACCTGGTACTCTGTGCTATCATTAATTGCCAGATTTACTTTTTTTCAAAATTTTCAAAAAAACTTTGCGGAGTGGCTTTCACCTGGCAACGTACAAAGACGTTGCAACTTGCGGGGTGTTTTTTACTCCGCAACATTTGTGTCAGTAAAAGCATCATATGGTCACCTACCACCCTGACGTTTCAGTAAAAGCAATTTTTTATTTTCCAACAACTTTTTTAAAACAATGTTGCGGGGTGTTTAACACCCTGCAACTTTTTTTCCAAATTTTCAAACTTTCTTCCCTCCTTTGCGAGATGGAAAAACATTAATATTTAATTTTCCAAAAAAACTGAGTTGCGAGGTGTTATGCATCCCGCAAGTGCAATAATTTGCAAGGTGTTTTTCACCTGGCAAATTCACCCAGCTAATCAGCAATTTTCTTGTAGTGATAGTGTTATGATCAATTGTTTTACCTTCTCCTAGTCTTCATTGAACTGAGTTAAATTTGATTTAATCCCATAAACAATGAGATTTAAATAACACCCATAATGTTGTACACATTAACTTAGAATTGAATTCACATGCACATGGGATTGTGGCAACTACGTAACCAGAGCCTAGAGCAGTCGTTACAATAGTAAACAATAGTATTATATAAATCAGTTTTTTATTTTATTTTAAATTAAATCCGGCAGTTTTGTCTGAATTTAATATTTTGAACAGAACGGTTCTGCTGAACTTATCATGTGAAAGAATTGATTTATGTTTTTCTCTCTTCTTTTTATAATAATATAATATTAATATACTCTTAAATTTTAATTGAATTCACCCATAGTGTGTACTACTTGAGAATTAAAATATATAATATTAATATATCATAGTATAAAACTTTTAAATCAATGTTAAGAGATATGAAATGCACATCGAGAAGGAATCTAATGATTTGAAAACAAACTTTTGTTTTTGAAGATTATTTGACTGGTCAAAATTAAACTTTGCAATCACATGCTTCTAACTAACATTATCATTGGTAAACAAAATTAGTGTAAATAGTACATTTGTGTTCACCAATTTTTTTTGCTTGGTTGGGGACATTTTAGGATATTAATATGAGTCAATGTGAAAATGCATTCAAATGTGAAAATGTTCTATAGAGCTGTTGTAAGATTTTGAGGTGCCCAAAAATACAGTTAATTTAATAAAAGCTACTATGATAATATTCAGTCAAAGAAAAACATGATGTGCAATCAAAGTAGGTTTAGTCAAAAGATGACGTGGATGGTCAATGTCATGTCATGTGGTCTACTGTGGTTGATGTAAATCCCTATTTGTTTGTTTAAAAAGAGAAAAGTAATTTGATCTATATTTGAAAATTTGAATACCAGTTATATTGTGTCTTTTATGTACAATTAAATGTGCAATACACTAAACCGACATAACATTCAAAGTTTCACCATATTTAGGTAACATCTGAGGTTTTTTTTTTTTTTTTTTTAAGGAATTAGAATTGTTTAAAATATAATTAACTGAATTGTATATTTAAATTGAACTGATTTGTATTATAAAAAATTAAATTATTTAAATAACTAATAAATTAAATTGTTTAATTTAAATTCAATTTTAAATGTATAAATTAGTTTCTCATAAAAAGAATAAAAAATTGAAAATAAAAAATAATGATTTTTTTATGAAATTTTAAAATACAATTGAAAAAAAACAATTTTTTAAAAAAAAAGTCTCAATTTTTTTTATTTCCCTGAAAATAGAAATAAAATTTTTGAGAAAAAAATCTGTAAGTTAAATTTTTTTTTTTTTGAAAATAAAAATTGAAAATATTTTTTTTCCTGAAAAATAAAAATTATTTATTTTCTGAAAATAAATATTCTAAAAATATAATTTTTTGATATAAATTTTTTTATAGAGAATATAACTTTGCCAATTCAAACAATTTGATCTCATGATCTTAGGCCTTAGCAACCCATATCATCCACCTCAAAGACTCTTTTTGATCGATCTCTTTACCTTAATGTAGTATCAAGTGTATAAAATCAGGTCCCAAGTGTGGAGAATGAGAGCTTGAGCTGATCATAATTCTCATTGAAAGTCATGCACTTGAACATGAAAACTTTGTACTCAGAAAGTTTCAATTTGGCTATTTTGGTACTTTTCATGATTTCTCTTGATCAATCTCATTCAAACCCCATATTATGATGGACAATGACTTGAAATGTTCATATTTGACCAACACGTCCAAAAGTCATACTTTGACCTTGAGTTCCAATTGACTTTTTACTAATTGGATCGATTATCTTCCTCCCATCTTTGGAAATCACTTGAGATGCTTTAAGAAGCTTAATGAGGCACACATGGAGGACCTGAATCATATATTGAACCATAGAACCAAGTTTTGCCCAAAAAGTCAACCTCAAGTTACCTTTGATCAAAACCTTAATCTTGAGCCAGATGAATTGAAGCTTATGATCAATCTTGCAACAATGAAACTCTAGCTCTCCTGATGAGCTTGGGAAGTCTTTTGAATGGGTGAGGATCTCAAGACTTGAGGATATGATCATGATGATGAGATCCACTTTGGCCTTATCTTGACTATGACACATTTCTCTTGGAGCGGGGAGAACCTCAAGTCACAAGACCTTTGATCTCTTGGCATTTAGAAGTCCAATGGTATGTATGAATGCATTTGATCATGACCTATTGGGATATGCAAATGAGTATGAGTCAAATCCAGTTGGGGTTAAATTGATAGAGCAAATTTTGGGGTGCAACATACATAGCGTAATTGAGTTGTTTGTTAACTATGTGGTTAAAATGCATAAAAATAAACTTAAAAGTGTAGAAAATTCTAATGAGAAAAATGATTAGGTGCCCCCTCTGAATCTTTTTCCCATCTCTAAATGTTTAGTGTATACATGAACCTATAATGATTCCCCAAATATCACGACTATTGTTTAAAAAATAGTGGTGCATAATTCTTACTACGAAACCCTCCTTATTAGATTACAATCCTTCAATGTATTGGGAGAAGTCGTAACTCACAGAGATTTCAAGGACTGCTAAAATACCTATATTGCAACTGAGTACAAAATATTTCTAACAATATAAACAGGATCCCAATAATATTATACATACTCATGTTATCTCACGTTATCTATAGTTAGTTATAAAAAAATTATCTATATAGATTCACTCATTTGTAAATGAAAAAAATCATTAAGAACACATAATAAAATCAAATCATAAAAGATGTTTATCATTATAGTGAACACAACAAAGTGGATCACATGGTTCACATGAATATAAGTAAAAATCATTTAAAGGGCGGGGGAAGGGGGATGACTAATATAATAAAACTAGTCATTCTTCATAAGAGGACTAATGGCCAAAAAGAAGAAAAGAAAGAAAAATAGCATTACAATTGAAAGGAGATGAATCCCTTGACGATTTCTCCTCTTATCCCTTCTTCAAGATCTCAAAATATGCCTCTTATGTGATGAAATTTTGAACCCTTACAACTGAACTCATTTGGGTATTTAAAAAATATTTTTAGATCTCACAAAAATTCATTGCACTGTCCTATGTGCATGCTACATTTTTGCAATTAAATCGACGTGGCTTTATGATGATTGTACAATGCGCTGTGTAGGCCTATCTTGTTGTTGCACACTGCAAAAAGCAAGTACAGTTGAAATGTAAAGCACCACAAAACAAAATTGAACTTTTAGTATTTTAACAGTGATAAAACTTTGATGGAGTTAGACTTCATTGACATGTACATATGTAGCATCTTTGAACAACAATATTCAACTCTAATCAGTTATTAATATTACTACCTGGGGCTCTCATTGCAACTCATGTCTGAATCAACAACATGAGGTCAGCCATATTACCTAAAAGACAATCTCTCAACCTATTAACCAATACGATAACATTAAGTTTCAACGGTAAATGCAGATATTAATATTCACTTTCATCAATATCATCATTAAATGTGGATATTAAACCTAAATATATGTCTAGACTTTAGCATCCAATAGATGATAAATTTTATGCAGATATTAAACCTTTCAAATATCAAGTGAAAACATGTTTTAGGTAGCTAATATAAAACAAGCATTAAGAATGAAGAATCCATCAATATTAAAACTTAAGAAGAATTACATAGAACACCATGGTTAGGATCAAAACATAAGTAACATGGCAAGTACAACTAACCCCAACAAAAGAGAAAATTAGCTACACTTACTCATTATAACTTTATAATTAAGCCTTTAAAGAAAGAAGTTAAAAAACACCTGTTGATGATTCCTCGGACAACACTTTGGCCCTCGATATTCCTCTCATATTCTCTCTTGGTCTGATCTATGGTGATAACCTAGTTTCTATGAGGAACCACCTTCAGTTCACTGACTTCTGATGTCCCCAAATGACTATTTGGCACCCCTATTTATATGGTTGGGAAAGGTAGGGTTGCTAAGCGTACAACCCACTTTTGTTTAGCGCACATACTTTCTTCTATGTTAAGTAATGCCAGCTACCCTAGAACTAGCCTTACCGCCCATGCTTACTAAGCGCACCGCTCACAATTTCTTAGCCAACAAACCCTTCCTTCATCTCGAAGTAACTTAAATCTGAATTCATTGAACCGCCTTTTCGTGCTAAGCGCGCATGTGTTTCTTAGCTTAGCGAGGATGCACCTTTGCTCGCTAATTGTGTATGTATTTTTAGCTTAGCGAGCCTTGATTTGTTGAAAACGTTCTTGGCTTGGTTTCTTGTACTATTGTGAAGATTTCTTGACCCTTTTTACTAGTTTTTAATAAATGCATAGTTAAAATGTCCAGACATGCGTTTGATCATTTTTCAATGATAAATTATGGGGTTTTTCACTTGATTTCTTGTAAAATAAGTTAATAAATGCCTACATATTTAGCAATTTTTTTGGCATTTATCACCTATGGAACAAATTTTTGCCAAGGAGTTACCCAAATTTTCAATTTCATGGAATTCACCAAATTGTTCTTTTTTTATTTCAATTCTTGTGTCCAGGTCTTATCCATTATTTTGTCATTGTAACTTCTGCAGTGAAAATACTACAAAATTTATTTGATTAAAGTAATTTCGATACGAATCGATCTTTTCCACGAGTTTTCAAAATCTTCATTAAAATCTTTAAAACTTAAATGATTAATAGTAAAAACATTAAAAATAATGTAAAATATACTTAAAAATAAGTGATAGTTAACTCTCATCAGTATAAATCAATAAAATTTATTGTTTAGAAGAATAACTTAGTTTTTCCCTCCCAACACATCAAATTTGAGATACAACTAAGAAATAGCACACAAGGTGTAGTGCTATAAGATTTACGTGACAAACGATACAATGTCGTATGTGACGATACCTTATATAAGTATAAAGAGCGTGAAGTAGCCATTTAGAAATAGTACAAAGTTCACAACGACTATCAAAAGTATAAAAGAGTGATGATAATATCATCAAGGAACAAAAAAATTCATGATCGAAAGACGACTTTGTTTATGAGATTCATGTATGAGCTTACATTTCTTATCTCTATTTCTATTTCTAGACCTTAAAGATGTCCTGTGTAACAATGATCTATTGCGATGTTTATGACTATAATTAGAATATCAAGAGTGGAAGTCTAAGTAAATACATCAAAATTAAATAATTAGCCATAAAGAACATGTTCAAGAAAATGAAGTGGTAGTTACAACGTTAGCACAAACCGGATGATTTTAACCCTTTAGAATTTTAAGAATCATGTAGTACACATGAAATTTTTTTTCTCCACCCATCGGTCAACTAATTAAGATAGAACACAGAGTTTATAAATAGCTAAACACTTGAGGATTAAGTTAGATCACTTGCCAAAAGGAGAAAAACAATAAGATCTAGTAGACCTTATTAGCATGTTATCACATTTTTAATGTTTGTCACGCACTTAATTTATTTCCTAATATGAAACATAATCACATTACTATTGTCTTAGCTTAATGGGGGCAATGGGTTAGCTTGAATTAACTTTAGCTCATGAGAGGTTTTCAATTGAGGTAAGCATTTAATGTTTAACATGACATAAAGAAAACTTTAATTAACATAAAGTTAGATGAGAGGGCTTCTAAATATGTTGAGGTACATTACTTATTTTGAATAGAAATAAAAAATATTAGCCAAATATTTATTGAATTAGTTTATATAGTTAAGATTGTGATGTTTCCACAAGTTACAAAGTTTATTAAATAAGGTTGTCTCAAATGCAAAACTGTCGACATTTGGCATGTTGCATGATAGAAGAAGACGTGGAAAGAGAAAAGAGATAAATAATAAAACAGTCCAAAAATTATTAGAATGCTTAAAACTTAAAGGTGGGGGCTTAGTCCTTAAATAGCCCAAATAGACAAAAGGTTAGATGATGATAATGGTCTAACAAATTCTATTAAACTCTAACTAACTTATGTTTAATTCTATTATTCTCTAAGATTAATTAAATGTATAAAAGAAAAAATAAAAGGGAAATTACATACAAATTCTTACGATATATATAGAATTATAATTTCATATCCTCCCTCAAATTAGAATGGAGGTTATCAATCCTAATTTGGTAACAAGAGTGGTGAAATGTCACATTCAAAGATTTAGTAAAAATGTTAGTAATTTGGTTATGATAGTCAATTGGCATAAGATGAATGGTATCGCCTTGCAATTTATCAAATATGTAAGTCGATTTTTAAGTGTTTCGTGCTCTCATGAAAGATTGGGTTATTGGCAATGTAGATGGCGATGTAGGGTCATGAGGGGGGTATCGACATCAGAGAGACCATTTCTCTCCGCTGTTATTTTGTGTTGCAGGGGAAGTGTCGATATATTGATGTCAAGAGCAACACATAAGTGAGAGAAACATCACATATTCACCCAAAACCCTAAGGTAGTGGATGTATGAGTTCTCTCACTTATAAAGTACTCAACTTTAATTTTTCAAGCAATATGAAACTTCCAACTCACACTAGTGCACAATAATCTTAAGTGTGAGTACATCCACTATGCTCCCCTCAAGCCGGAAGGTTTTTCATCTACTTACACTTATACCATCGTTGCGGGCACAACGAGACACACCACTTGA
Organism: Vicia villosa; assembly: GCF_029867415.1. Taxonomy (NCBI): domain Eukaryota; kingdom Viridiplantae; phylum Streptophyta; class Magnoliopsida; order Fabales; family Fabaceae; genus Vicia; species Vicia villosa. Next base: position 216,795,420 of record NC_081181.1, read on the forward strand.
CCACCAACTTGTGAGAAAGACTTTTGATACAAGGAGAGTCAGTCCCTTAATTGAATCAGACTTTGATACCACTGATGGATCATGAGGGCAACATCCACATCGGGTCAAGAGCAACACACAAGAGAGAGTGATTACCCAACAGGCGCTTTAGTTATCACAAAAGCTAGTGATTGGTTTGTGATAAGGGATGACAAAATTCTTGAGAAGAAATAGTAGCCATTATGCCTCACACGAAGAGTTGTCCAACGCTATATATTCATCCTCCGTTGAAAAGCGGGAAACTACAACTTGTTTCTTGCTTTTCCAATAGATGAGTGATTATCCAAGGTAGAAACAAAATTTTGAGGTGGAACATCTTATGATGGCGCAAGCACCCTAATCAGAGTATACAAAACCATGTGAGTGTCGTGTCTGAGTTGTTCTTGAAGAATAGTCCAAGGGCTAGTTTATATTTGATGCAACACATAATTCTGGTTGCAACTTACATATGGATCTATGTGGGGTTGGAAAGGTATTGATTGAGCTTGCATTCAAAAAATATAATGTCAGGGCGGGAATGTGTTAAGTAAATTAGCTAACCAATGAGACTTTTGTATTGTGTTGGGTCAACAAGAGGTATGGCATTGTCAGAAGCTAGGTTGTAACCTAGATCCATGGTTGTCGAGGTTAACTCTGTTGCAAGGAGGCCTGATTCTTGTAAGAGTTCCAAATTGTACTTGTGTTTGCAAAGGGAGATTCCATGATAAGATCTAGCAACCTCAAACTCTAAGAAAAATTTGAAAATTTCAAGGTAAGTTCCTTGAGAATTGGTCATTTGGATTGACTGCACTTTACAAAACAACAACATGAAGAAGTGTTCAAAATGTTCAAGTTTATCTAGCTTACTTAAGCTATATGGAACTACAGAAGGAACAGAGGTTGGACACGGTGTCTCAGCATGTGGTGTGACATCTGGGCCTTTGTGTTTGTTAAAGATTTTTTTGCTTTTATTGAGCAATACGAGTATATGATTTGTTGGACAATTGTACTCATCAAATCATATTTAAATGGATATTTGAATTTGAAACAAACCAAATCATATCTTTTTGTTGGAGATATTTGTGGACTATATTATATCCAACAAAATATACATTATTTCTGGATGAAATCAAAGCTGAAATCCATAAAGAAAAGTCCAAAATAATTATGCTATATAAATAGTTTTTTCTCGTCTTTGAAAACACGGATCATTCATTGAAAATCAGTAGAGAGTTTAAGGTTCAAAAGAGTCCTTGTTTTATGTACGCCACACAATTTTTCAATAACTTGACATAGTTATGAGTTTGTCTAGTTGAATTGTAAGATTCAACATCACTCATAGTTGTGATTACAATTGATCACTAGGGTTTAATAATTGGAGTCCAATCACTTAGGTTATATATATATATATATATATATATATATATATATATATATATATATATATATATATATATATATATATATATATATATATATATATATATATATATATATATATATACTCCAAGAGTAAGTTATTATAACTTACTCCACGTCTTAACCATTAATTCTTTTCAATCTAATGGTAATAAAGATGAATGCCGTAGTAAACTAATAAAACACCTATGAAATTTTTTTTTTTTTTTTTGCTTTTTCATTTATACAATTCTTTAATGAATTGGTTTACCAACTAGTACTTATTTTGGAACAGATTAAATAATAAGTTTGACTCAATAGTACATTTCCTGCAAGAGAAATTTTCTTAAACTGTAAGAAAATTTTCCAATTATACATTTCCAACAAGAGAAATTTGGATTAAAGAAAAAAAAGCAATCATACTGTCTCAATTACAGAATATAACAAATTGGCCCTTCCTGGTCCTACACATTTTCTACCCTTTGCTCTCAGCCAATACAAGATCAATAACAAAACAAAAGGATAGAGAAAAGGGACAGAGTAAAAATAATACAACAAAAATTTCAAGCAACCTCCAACATTCCTCACCATAATGCTCAATTTAACGGCAACAAACTCATTCCAAGTATTATCAAAATATTCAGCAAAGGGCAACACCAAGTTCATTTAGTTCTTTTTGGTAACCCCGAGCCTCTGACGGAAATCCTCTTCCATAAGAGGAAGGCCATCGCGCAACTTGACCTTTGGTTCCCAACCAAGCAATTCCGTTGCTTTTGTTATGTCTGGTTTTCTTTGACGAGGATCGTCTGGAGTGTTCTCCACCATCTTTATCTCCACATCTGGATTAATAAGCTGCAAAACCATGTACAGTCTATTAACTAACTTCAATTGTTTCCTCAAAGTCTAGAGACATTTGACTGCAGGGGCGCGGTTTCAAATCCGCGACATCCCACTTATTCACTTTTAAAGGGTGAAATTCCAGCCATTAGGCTATTAGACCAATAAAGAGGTGCCTGACATTCCAAAAGAATTAAAACGGTTCATAACTGACCTCTTTCACATTCTCAGCAAGCTCAGTCATAGTAAATTCACCTGAAGAAATAACGTATAATCAATTCAAATTACAACAACAGAAGAATCAGTGCATAGTGTACATAGGCATTACTGGTTTGTAAAGTAACCTGGGTTCCCAATGTTGATTGGACCGGTGTTTTCTCCTTCCATGAGACGAATAAGGCCATCAACCTAATAGATATCAAACATATAATAGCCACATATCAGTATTGATATAAAAATCAAGAAAACAAACACGGTGAGTAAGAGTTCATATATACCATGTCAGAAACATAGCAGAAACTGCGAGTTTGTGTTCCTGGAAGTTGGACAGTTAGGGGTTCGCCGCTGCAACACACAAGATTACATGAGAAGCAACATTTAAGAATTCAGTTTGAAAATGGTGCAAAAGAAAAAATGTGACTAGTAGGAGAAATCAAGATATTCAAATAACATCATTTAAGAACTTACCGAAGTGCTTGAGCAATAAAGTTGCTGACAACACGTCCATCGTCGATATTCATGCGTGGACCATATGTGTTGAAGATTCTGGCAATGCGGATTTCTGAGAAAATATGGAAATATTTAGGTCACAGGAGATGAAAAAATGAATTGTTAATATACTCCATCGATGATGGGTTACTTATTTGGTGAAGAAAACATGACATTACCTATTCCGTGCTGCCTATGATAATCAAACATCAAAGTTTCTGCCACACGCTTGCCCTCATCATAGCAACTCCGAACACCTATTATGAAAAATTCTTCATATTACACGAAATCTTCAAGGCCGTAGGTATCAGCGAAACATATTCTTTTGCCTCAAGGAATTTGTTAATATAAAATAACCCAAAGCAAAGCAAGTGACTGACGAGTCAATCTCACTCGTCAAGAATCAAGATGCTAAAACTTGAAAAGAAATGATATTTTAAAGAATGAATGTTCTCAGCTACAGTTTGGAAAAATATGGATGCCGTGGCCCATATCGAAACATGATTCAAAGATAACGCATATTCAAATGTTTAGCTTTGTATTAGTTGAAAAAATGGCTTGTTCATTATAAATGTTTTTGAAAATGACATTGCTTTAAAGTATAAAAACTAAAAAAATGTAAATCCATTTAATCAGTTAATAGAAAAAACCGTCAAATTAGATTATCCAATTTGGAATACCATATTAAATAAGTATGTACCAATAGGATTGACATTTCCCCAATAGCTTTCCGGCTGTGGATGCACTAGAGGGTCTCCATATACTTCTGAGGTAGATGTAAGCAAAATCCTGAGAAAATTACAATTTCGTAAAATCAACTGACACTAGTAGTTTGATTAACAACAAACGATCCAAGAAAAAAGAACAGAAAAAAAAACTTCCTAACCTTGCTCCAACTCGCTTTGCAAGGCCAAGCATGTTCAGTGTTCCGATTACATTTGTCTTTATTGTCTGTAAAGTTATTCCTTTAAATGTTAGATCATTTTTAAGGTTCACTAGATCGATATATCAATTTACAAATGTACACAATCTGAATTACTGGACATGATAATGACGATGATAAAATTCGTACATATATTTAACGAGGGAGGCAAAGAAGGGGTTTCGTAGTAGGATGCAAGCAATAAGCATTTTAGATAGTTCACATGATCATGTATAGTATATACAGACTATATTAACCCTACCTTTACAGGATTGTATTTGTAGAAAATCGGAGAAGCAGGGCATGCAAGATGGTAGATCCGATCAACCTCAACCAACAGTTGTTCTGTCACGTCTACTCAGGACAAAAAATGTAATGAATGTTAAGGTCTATAGTTTACTAAAAAATTAAGGAAATTGAAAAACACAGATTTTAGTGCTCGTGTAGATGCGTCATTCATGTTGTGAAGATGATTGAGATAGAAAAAAGATGAAAATATACCATGACGAATTAGCTCAAATCGAGGATGACCAATCCATTTTCTAAGGTTTTCTTTAGATCCAGTGAAGTAGTTATCAGCTACAATTACCTGAGCAGAAAAACATAGTGTTAATGATGTACCAAAACATTAATAGACTAGTAAACTGTAATACTATATATACCGGAAGAGAAAAAGCCGCACAAACCTCATTTTTCTCATTTTCCATCAATCTGTCAACTAGGTGAGAACCAATAAAACCAGCTCCTCCAGTGACCAAAATTCTCATATTGGACTGATAAGAATGACATAAGAAAAGCCACGATTAAGAATCCATGAATAAAAAAGCACTAATATAATGAATGATCATGGCCACAGCATTGGTCTGGCAATCACAAACTTCTCGATTTGTGAGATAATGTGATGTTATATCATGTGCATGGAATTGAATACGCTCACTAAATTATATTTCTCACAAGTCACAAGCACAAATAAGTAATCTGCTAATAAACAATTTAAGCTTTGCATGTCAGAATCAAATTCAACATTATCGTTACCAAAACAAAACAATGCACAAGGCAACAACAATATAATAACATGAATCTGCAAAAACTAATTCACCTGAAAGAATTTGGAAAAACGCAGCGGAGATGGTGGGGGAGGTTGCTTTGTAGTCAATTGGTGATCTCCATTAGAAGAGTTCGTCGCCATTGTAAAAACCTCCGAAATTCAACACCTGAACAAATTTACAAAAATAATCAAATTTCACACACATGCATACACTAACTAACTAACTAACACACTAGTTACCAAAATGTCATAAACAAATAATCACACAGCTTCAAATCTAATGCATAAAGAACAAAGACCTGAAAATGAAACCTAACCAAAGACCAATCCCAAACCCTTAATCCCAATTATGATTGTGATCACTGATCAAAGAACCATTATATAGAAGAAGAAAAAACTTTAAAAATTGAAACTTTTCCTACCAAACACTAACTAATTTGATAGAAAACGTAAATTGATTAAGTCTTCAAACTCAAGGAAAGTGAAATTGAACAAACATCATGATGGGTCCGAAAATGAAATCATAACAAACATTTTAAAAATTGAAGCTTGATTACCTAGAGTGTAATGGGTATGAAGGGTTTAGTGAAAAGGGGATTTGAGGGTGAAGATTTTTGTGGATCTGATCTGAGAGTTGGTGGTAATGTGAATGGAGAATGCAGAAAATGGAAAGATTGTTTTGTTATTGAGTTTGCGTATTGAATGTGATGTCGTGTCTTTGTGTCCCTCACTTCAACTAGTGTTCAAAAATAGTTACAGTTACAGCTAGTTTTGTTTTTTTATCTGTCTTTAAATTTTATCTTAGTTTAAGAAAAAGTTACTATTCTAATTGGTATTTGAGTTTGGTTAAAATTGCATGCTTTAGATCATGTTAATATCCCAAATATTTTTAAATTTCATTTTGCATTTTTATTATGAGGTTTAAATTTTAAACATCTTTATCTTTTATTTATAAAAAGAAACATTAAATATATTTTTTTTACTATAATAAACTTATCTATTGACAAACATTTTAAAAAAAATTAATTTGAAAGAACATTCATTCGATACAGAAAATAAGAAAAATAAATTTTAAGAGAAACCAATTTAAAGAAATAAAAGTTTCAATACTTATTTTTTGTGCAAGATCGGTGTTCATCTTTATATTATGATTTTTATGTGGAATTTGTATAAGAGATGAAAAATAGTATTTTTATGATTTATTTTGATGGATTTCGGGATGATGTTTTTGAGGGGTATGAGTGTTCTTGTGAGATAATGATTTTCTATGATGAAGGTTGAATTTTTGTGTTACATGAAGAAGATGTTGTTGATGGATATGAATGTTCATGAGGGATGATGAAGATTTTTTGGGTTTGTGATTGATTTTATGGGTTTCTTGATAAAGATGTTCTTTATGGTTATGAGTGTTCTTAAGAGATGAAAAATTTCTGGATTTATGGTTGAATTTATAGGTTTTGTGCTTAAGATTGTCTGAATTTAAGGTAGGAGTGTTTTTGAAATATGTGTATGTTCTGGGTTTTTGGGTGAGATTGAGGAGAGGATTGAAGATAGTGTTTAAGAGGAGAAGTTGTTGGTGCACAATGAATAAAGATGATGACAAAGAGAATAATAGAATAACGGCGCAAAAGAGATGAGAGAATAAATGTGTATTCTACTATTAATGATAGCTATTACAAGGCTATTTATAAGAAAAGAAAATCTTGCCACATAAGCCCTAAAACAGTAAACTTAGTGAACAAGTCTAAGGTACAAACAGTACAGTACTACAAAATACTAAAGTACCCTTACTACTAAACAGCTAAGCTAATGGGACCCAGACATCATCTTCTGGTCAATACTATCTTCTGAGTAACCATCAGAAGATCAGTCCATCTTCTGAATATTGAATTACTCTTCAATACCATCCCTTAATTCATATTCTTCAATCAAAACTGACAACGCCAATTCCATCCCTCAAGAGCAGAAATTGACCCGTCTTGATCGCCTTTGTCAGAACATCAGCCATCTGCTTCTGGGTGCTACAGTGCACAACTTCTAATGTTCCATTCTGGACTTGGCTTCTCAAGAAATGATACTTAGTCTCAATATGCTTGCTTCTTCCGTGTAACACCGGATTCTTGGCAAGATTGATTGCAGACTTGTTATCAATCATCAGCTTTAGAGGCTTCTTCACTCTAATCTTCAGATCTTCTAATAGATTCAGAAGCCACATAGCTTGACATGCAGCTACAACGCCTGCGATGTACTCAGCTTCACAGGTTGATAGAGCAACAACAGGTTGCTTCTTGGAACTCCAAGAAATAGGACCTCCCAGAAACATGAACAAATATCCAGAAGTACTCCTTCTATCAACTCTGTCTCCACACCAATCAGAATCAGAGTAACTCAATAACTCTGATTCTTCCTTTCTCCCAGAAGGAAACAATATGCCAAACTTCAGAGTTCCCTTGACATATCTCAAGACTCTGACAGCAGCTTGGTAATGGGACCACTTAGGTTTACTCATGAACCTACTAACCAATCCAACTGCATAGCATATATCAGGCATGATATTACACAAATACCTTAGAGAACCAACCAGCTGTTTGAATACCGTAGCATCAACATCTTCACCTTCAGAATCAGAGTCCAACTTCTGATTCACTTCTGACGGTGTAACAACAGCTTTGCAATTCTCCAACTTGAATTTCTTCAGAAGTTCTAACTCATACTTCAACTGATGCAGAATGATACCATCTTCTGAGTACATAATCTCCATCCCTAGAAAATATGACATTTTCCCAAGGTCTGTAATCTCAAACTCATTCATCAGCACCTTCTTGAACTTCATCAGATCTTCTGGACAACTCCCTGTAAGCAATATGTCATCAACATACAGACACAGCAGAATCATATTGCTTCCAGAATGTTGCACATAAACTCCATATTCCATCTCACACTTCTGAAACCCTTGCTTCTTGAAAAATGAATCAATCTTCAAATTCCAAGCTCTGGGCGCTTGCTTCAATCCATACAGAGCTTTGTGTAATTTGTACACCATCCCTTCCTTATTCTTTTTCACAAAGCCAGGGGGTTGTGACACATATACCTCCTCTTGTAATGGACCGTTCAGAAATGCAGACTTTACATCCAGATGCATCAAGGACCATCCTCAGTTAGCAGCTAACGCAATCACCATCCTGATTGTTTCATGTCTAGCTACAGGAGCAAACACCTCAAAGTAATCTAGTCCAGGTTTCTGAAGAAAACCTCTAGCCACTAGCCTTGCTTTGTGTTTACCAACTGATCCATCTGGCTTCAGCTTTACTTTGAAAACCCATCTGACGCTGGTGGCTTTCTTCTTCTTCGGAAGTTCTGTCAGCTTCCAAGTTTTGTTTCTTTCTATAGCCTCAAGTTCTTCTTTCATGGCATTCAGCCAGACCTTCTTCTTGAGCGCTTCTTCTATACTCACTGGTTCAGAGTCTACTAACATGGCGCACTGAATGACCTCTCCTTCTGAGTCAACTTCTGTGTCTTGCAACATGTCAAAATCTGCAAACCTTCTTGGTATAGTTCTGACTCTTTGTGGTCGCTGAGCTACTTCAGAGTCAGCTACTCCAGAGTCACCACCTCCATGATCATCTCCAGAAGCTTGTCCTCCAGACCCTATGTCTTCAGAGTTTTCCCTTCCAGAATCATGACTACCACCAGACTCTGGATCATCATCAGAATCTGGATCAGAATCAGATTCTCCATCTGACTCATCTTCAGAAGATGCTTCATCTTCTGACTCGTCTTCAGAAGATTCTTCATCTTCTGACTCTAACTTTTCTTCAAAAGTTATCTCTACATCAAAAGTTGGTTGAGACTCTCTCCAATCCCAAACTTCTGATTCCTTCACAATGACGTCTCTGCTGACTTCAACTTTGTTAGTTTCTGGACAATAGAGCTTGTATGCACCTGTACTGTGGTACCCCACCAATAACATCACTTTGCTTCTATCATCCACCTTCTTCCTTCTAGCTTCTGGAACGTGTTTGTAACACACAGAACCAAAAACCTTCAGATGACTAACACTCTGCTTCTCCTTAGTCCACTTTTCTAAAGGAACAATTTCCTTCAGCCTCTTCGTTGGACACCTATTAAGCACATATGCTGCAGTAGCAACAGCTTCTCCCCATAGATTATGAGGAAGCTTCTTCTCTTTAAGCATACTTCTCGTCATATCAAGCAAAGTACGGTTTCTACGTTCAGCAAGACCATTGTGTTGAGGAGTATAAGGAGCAGTAACTTCATGCTCAATCCCATTATCATCACAGAACTTCTGGAATTCTGTAGAGTTATACTCGCCTCCACCATCCGTTCTGAGAATCTTTATCTTCTGACCACTCTGCTTCTCAGCCTTCACCTTGAACTTCTGGAATTCTGTGAACACCTTAGTCTTAAACTTGATAAGTGTTACCCACGTCATTCTTGTGAACTCATCCACAAAAGACACAAAATACCTATTTCTTCCAAGTGAAGGTTCTGGAAATGGTCCACACACATCAGAGTGCACTACTCCCAGAGCATGCTTTGCTCTTGGAGCAACTTCTGATACAAATGGCAATCTGGGTTGCTTGCCTTTCATGCATACCTCACATGACTTCTCAGGCTTCACAATCTTTGGAATGCCATGTATAAGCTTCTTAGAACTTAGATGCCCCAGGCTTCTATAGTTCAAGTGCCCCAACCTCTTGTGCCACAACTTACTATCACCTTCTGAGCCTTCAGCACTCAGACACTCTATTTCAGCTGTTTCTACATTCACCTTGAATGTTCTGTTGCTTCCCTGTTCAGATTGCATAATCAACTTCTGATTGGAATCATACAACTTCAAGAGGTTGTTCTTCATAACAACTGAGAAACCTTTCTCAATGAGCTGACCCACACTCATCAGATTGCTTCTGATTCCAGGAACATACCAAACATCCTTGATCAGAACAGTCTTTCCATTCTTCACTTTGACTTTGACATTTCCCATACCTTCTGCATATAGGTACTTATCATCAGCACATCTGATCTTTGTCCTCCTTTCAGAGTCAAAGTCTATCAGCCATTGTTTGTTTCCAATCAAGTGATTTGAACACCCAGTGTCCATATACCACCACTCTGACGAACGTCTTTCGTCAGACTCTGAAGCCATCAATAGCACAGGTTCATCATCTGAACCTCCTCTGGCTACATTTGCTTCTTCTGATCTCCTTCCTTTGTTTGCCAAACAGTCTCTAGCAAATTGGCCAAACTGTTTGCAACAGTAACATTGAACTTTCTTCTTATCCTTTCCCTTCTGATATCTCTTCACATCAGAAGTTGAGGCTTCCTTCTGGAATCTATCACCACGTCTATGCTTCTGGTCCTTCTTGACAAAAGAAGCCTTCAGAGCTTGCTCAACTTCTCTCTCAGAAGTTCTCTCAGTCAGACGCAACACTTGTGCTTCTAAACTGCTTTGCAACTCTTCTATTCTCATGGTTTCCAGATCTTTAGAATGTTCAATGGATACAACAATATAATCAAATTGAGGAGTAAGTGACCTCAATATCTTCTCTATGATTACTTGTTCAGAAAGAGTTTCTCCACAAGCCTTCATCTCATTAGTGATCACAATCACTCTAGAGATATACTCAGAGACTTTCTCATTGTTCTTCATGTTGAGATTTTCATATTGCTTTCTCAGGGATTGAAGCTTCACCTTCTTTACTGATACGTCACCACCGTAACACCTGACCAGTATATCCCACGCCTCCTTAGACGTCATAGCATCAGAAATCTTCTCAAACACATTCACATCCACACACTGATGAATGAAGAACAACGCCTTTTGATCTCTCTTGTTTGTTTCCCTCTGTGCTTCTCTTTGTTCTTCCGTTGCATCCGCTGCAACCGGAACATATCCTCTAGTGACAAGATCTAGAACATCTTGAGCACCAAATAATACACGCATTTGAATCATCCATCTATTCCAGTTTTTACCATCAAGAACTGGAAGTTTGGTATTCAAGTTGCTTCCACTCATCTTTAAACTTGTGCAGACAAAAACAGATTTCACTCACACTCACACAGTGTTTCCCAACCCACAAACAATCAAGAAAAATGTGACTCAACACAACTTTGTTTCCCAGAAACAAAATCAATCACACAGTCACACAAACTCACGTTCACTCGTGTTTCCCTGTGTTTGGAACCGGAGCTCTAGATACCAATTGTTGGTGCACAATGAATAAAGATGATGACAAAGAGAATAATAGAATAACGGCGCAAAAGAGATGAGAGAATAAATGTGTATTCTACTATTAATGATAGCTATTACAAGGCTATTTATAAGAAAAGAAAATCTTGCCACATAAGCCCTAAAACAGTAAACTTAGTGAACAAGTCTAAGGTACAAACAGTACAGTACTACAAAATACTAAAGTACCCTTACTACTAAACAGCTAAGCTAATGGGACCCAGACAACATCTTCTGGTCAATACTATCTTCTGAGTAACCATCAGAAGATCAGTCCATCTTCTGAATATTGAATTACTCTTCAATAGAAGTGAGAGAGAAAAATAGAACGTGGCAAGCAAAGAAAGAGAAGCTGATATACTTGTGGGAGAGAGGAAGAAAGAGGAATGAGAAGATTAATGCTGATAGTTGATACCATATTGAATTTCTCAAAAGATTAATGTTCATACTAGTAAATGAAAGAAAAATAAATAAGTAATTTTTTATGACAATTTTTTAAAATTTTATTTATCATCATCTCTAATTTAAGAATCAAAGATAAAAAAAATTAAAATAATAATATTTTAATATTTTAAACAAAAACAATTACAACAAATTGTTACAATGGAAAATGTTAGATTTTTTTTTTTTTAAATTACAGCAAATGTCAAGTATATAAAGTTAAGTATCTCTAATTAGTTTATGTATTGTTTGTAACCATAAAGATCTTAATCGGTCTTCGTTATCCTTACTATTTTTTCGTCTAATCACTACAATATCGCAAATAGCTCACAATTTTAATTTGTTTTTTTATTCATTACCATTTTTTTTTTATATTTCTCCATTCAATTTACTTTTATTTTAATTGTTAATTTTCTTATTCAAATTTCCAAATACCTAATCACAATTTTACATTCCATATTAGTATATGTGCGAACGCACGAGTACTCCCTCTAGTTGAATGTGATTCCGTGTCTTCGTGTCCCTCACTTCAACAAGTGTTCAAAAATAGTCACAATCTAGTTTTGTTTTTTTATTTGTCTTAAGATTTTATCTTGATTTGGAATTTTTTTTTAATTTGAAAATGATCCAAATCCCCCGTAGTTTAATAAAAAGTTACTATTCTATACGGCATTTAACTTTGGTTAAAATTGCATGCTTTAGATCATGTGGTTATTTCACTTAGCCTCGTTCTGGGAGATGTATTTTTGAAATTTTTAAAAAATTTAAAAAACAATATAATATAATAGTGTATAAAATCATATTATTTTTTTAAAAATATTAAAGACATCCCAAAATATAGACATAACCCTTCAATTTTTTTCTCTAAAATCAACTTTTAAACATATTCTAAAATTTGTGTGTACGAGTATATACGGACCTAGAATGTTCGATTTTAAATCTAAGATTGTGATTATTTTAATTTGTAAAATTGAAATTAAAATCTATTTATTACTATTAAACAACTCAATTCATTAGAGCATGAAACACATTAAAATGTTAGAGTAGAGAATATATGTCAGACGAGATTGAATTGTTTGGTAAGTTTTTTTATTGAGTTTTGTGCTATTAAGATCTCATCCTTTAAATTGTGTGATTAAGATCTCATCATTTAAATTTTTTTATAAATTTGTGTTGTTAATGATGTGATTTGGATTGAAAAATATATATTGTTGCTTTCAATCATTTCTTTTCATCCTTTCTCTTTTTTTTCTCCTATTGAAACTTTTTTTAAATAAGATTCATCAACTTCATTGTTGTCGACACTTTCCTCCGATAAGTTCTTTCTTTTTCTTTAACAGGACTTTAGTTTTGTCTTTTGATATACTTCAATTGTAAAAGGAAAGAATGGTTCCTTAAGCTATTTTTGTAGTCTTTGTTCAAAATGTGATATCAATAATAAGGATTTCTTATTGTTGCATGACTTTGTCATCTAGTTTTATATTCTCTTAACTCATTCATGCTTAATATATTTTTTTCGACGTTTCATCCAGCGATAATTGTTATGGAAAATTGTCTATAAGAGACTTGATAGGAAAGTGTTAATTGACATCATTATTTTCTATGAACATGTAATCATGAGTGATTCTGTGTAATTCCCTCCTGGAGGTTACATCATCCCCAGTTAATCATGTCACTTAGAGAGAAGCGTGAATAGAATGTACCCATGATGTCAATTAATTTATTCAACTTCTAAGGGGTCATACTATTTTGATTCTCTTACCTCTTTTGGAGGGGTCGAGGAAATGGGGCATGGCTTTTCCCAGCCTAAATGATCAGATATATGGGAGTTCCTCTTTGTGTTGATTCTCCAGGTATGATAAAACCTTCAAGAATTATGGTTTTTGCTTTCCCTCTTCATCATTTAAACATCCTCGATTTTCAAGTTTGAGGTTAGCCCAATAAAAGTTTCAATGATTCTCTCTATCGCAAACTCTCTTGGTGGGCCAAAGTTTTTCCACCATTAATACTGTGCAACTACGACAGTTACACTCTCGTTTCAATTTCTTCACAAAATTGTAAAAAGGTTGCTTAAAACAAACCTTATGAGTTACCCCACGTCCAACAACCATGTCGCTGCAAACTCATGTGGCAATTATGACAAACATATGAGAAATGTGAGGAACAATAATTTTTACTCCTTCAATTGAGTGGTCCAAACTACAATAAAGGCTTTAAAGAAACTATATCTTTGATCAAAAGCAGTAGTTAAACAATGTTGTTTCCCTGCATTTTAATTATTTTTCCTCCGAGGTTTCGTTAGATTTTCCCTGTCATGTGATTTCAAAAAGATGTCTTGTTTTGTAGAGATCCTAACTCTAGTGTTTGTCCAAATTTTTCTAACAGTAACCAAATTTTATTCATTAGCTTATCCTTTGGGTAGCCTTCAGCTCACTAAAAAGGCAGCTCTGATTTTGACATCTCCTTGGTTAAAACTAGCATTTATTTTCAATGATCGGATGGTTTTAACTTTAGAAAATCCTCATCTTTGATAACGACTGGATAAAAATATTGTCTACTTATGACTTATGTCCCGAGCAATTCTCAGCCCCTAGGTGTATGCCTCTTTGGTTTTTTATAGTTAAAATTGACGCTTCTTTATAACTCCTCAAATATGGGTGTTCTCAGTTCATAGGAAATTTTTCCTCTATGGGCCTTTCTCAGTCAAAATCGATGTTTCTTTATGATTCCTTAAATAGGGATGTTCCTATTTTATAGGAATTTTTTCCTCTTTGGATCTTACTCGATTAAAATCGATACTTCTTTATGATTCCTCAAATAGGGATGTTCCTGATTTTTAGAATTTTTTTTCTCTTTGAGTTTTACTCGATTAAAATCGATATTTGTTGTCACTCTATAATAGAGACATTCCCGATGTAGAAATACCCTTTGTTTTTCCCCTTCTTTGGTTTTTTAAACTCTAGAATAGAAATGGAGCAACGTTTTTTAAATAGCCTTTCTTCTCTCTGATGGCAAACTAGATTAAAGAAAACTAAATTTTAAATTTTTTGTTATTAAGAAAGTAAGGTTTGAAGCTTAAAGAAAACTAGTTGACAATTTAATGAATGAATTTGTAAGAAACACTTATTAAAAATTTTAAGATTCGAATCAAGTGAAACTCATTAACATGTTTATTCATATTAAATACTTAGCAAATATCTTAGTGTAACTCTTAAAATTTGCAAACAATTACAAATATGTATCTTTTATTCAATCGAGTTAGAAATTATATAATTCACTACTATTCACCATCTTCATGTTCAATACTTAATAACCTTATCATTTAACAATTCACAACAATTTAGAATACTTACTCTAATTTTGTCAAAAAAAAAAGAATACTTACTCTAATTACTATCAAATTTTTTATATACGTGGTAAACTTTTTCAATTACTTTTTTTGTTGCTGTTGTCAATACAAGGTCAATTTCATTTGTTGAGAGCAAGTAGCCTATCTCACACAAACTAAATAGTGCTAGATGAATTCTCCCATTGAACAAGTTCCCTCATTGCCTCCTCAATCTCTATTGTCCCTTGCATGCACAAACTCAAGCAAAACCCAACAACACTCAAACTCAAAACAATTTCACTCTTCACCTCATTCTCACCTTCACCATAATACAAATTATCAACAACATCTCTTGACCTTTGAAGAAAAGTCTCAACAAATTCTCTTATTCCATCTTCTCCTAAACTTGAAAGCCAAGCACTATCCACTTTTGACTTTCCCATTTCAACATCACAAAACATGTTCTTCTTTTCTCTCTCAATAAACTTGAATGACTTCATTTTGGAAATTTCTTCAAGACCTTTGATGGAAGAACAAATAACTTCCTTAACATGTAGAAGTTCACTTTGTAACATGTTCACTTCTTCATTGACAAAATTATTATCACTTCTTTGAAACTCTTGTTGAAGTGATTTTAATGCAAGTGCTCCAAAATGCAAAACATCCACTAACTTTGACAATGAGCCCAAAAGCCTATTATAGCAACCACTATGAAATGGTACAAACCAAAAATTGGGCTCAGCTTCAGCTTCTATCACAAATTTCTTAAGCTCATTAACTTGCAATTTTAATTTTCTTTGATTCTCTTTCAATTGTAAATCGGTTTTGTCAACTAGGCTCAATGTCTCAATTGAATCAATGAGAATGGACAAACATTGAGATAGTTCAAATTTGGCACATGTTGAAGCCCTTTTGGGCCAAAAAAGAAGATCCACAAAAATAGAACAAGAAAGCCCAATAAAAGTTTCAATGATTCTCTCTATCGCGAACTCACTTGGTGGGCCAAAGTTTTTTCGGCCCAAAATTAAAACAGCCCCAATTATTGCTGATATACCACCAGCCGGCCCATACATTCGACTTCGTTGAAGGAAACTTGTGAAAATAAACCATGGAAGTAGAGACAAGAATCTCATCGGCATTAATCGATTAAACACGAAACATCCCAACACACCGTACACGGTACCAATAACGGTTCCTTGGGCTTTTACATTTGCGGCCCGAAATGTAGCTTCTCTACCTGAAACATAACTTACGGCCACAGGAAGTCCAGACCAGAACCCGCTTTCTTTACTATACAATAAGCCCATGTAAATGGATAGGCCCAATGAGAAAGAGTACTTAATCGCCGGAAGAAAATTTGAGTTTTTTAATGTTGCGGCCCAATAGGCCCATTTATCTTTGCCTTCAGAATGATTTTCTTTTTCCTTAATGGGCTGGGCTTGAGAATTAGTTGGGCCTTCGGTTGATGGTTTCATGTGAAGGAGTTTGGCACAAAATAGGAAGAAAAATATTGGTAATTCTTGTTGAGATGTTGGAATGGTATGAAGGGATTGGAGAAAATGTGTGATGTTTTTTGAATTGGATTCTGGGACAGTAAGTGAACCACCTCCTAGGTAGGTGTGTTTAGCATTTTTTATGGTTAGGTTAACATGTTCCTCAAGTGTGTTTAGACCGTGTGTTAGGTCTTGGTTAAGAATGTTTATTGGGAATGTTTTGGTGGAACTTAAAGCTAATTCCATTCCTATAAGACTAGTATCTACCTCTTGAAGTTTCTTTCCCAAGTTATTGTAATGTGGTTTGAAAAAATTGATTGGAAGCCTCTCCCACTTCATGCCATCCTATCCAAAAAGAAGTTAAATTAATACATATCACATAAAACATTTAACTGTACGCCTTCACGCGGTCAATAAATCGAAAATTATTAGATTTAGATCATCCACTCTTCTTCAAATTCAATATATTTTGGTTATGTAATCTCGAATTTATTTTATGAAATTGAATTAATTTATTTCATGAAAGGAGTTTGTTGAACTTACTAGGTAACGTAAGATGGTTGAAAAGATCTTGATTCGTTTGGTCGTCAAAATCTTAGCACGAGAGATTAGTCCTAATGCAGAAGTGTTCTCCTTCTCACTAATTACCTTTACAAGAAGCTTCAATCTCTTCAAGATATTATTTGTTAATAGTTTGTAGTTTTTGTTCACCTGCATTAAACACAAAAACAAACTTAGATTGTATTGTTGTTTTTTTAAGAAATCTTACATTTATTCTACTAAAAGCAACACCAATATTTAAAAAATTAAAGACACAATTAAAAAGTTTGTAGCAAGTCATTTTGAATTTTTGTTAGTTGCAGTATTATATCATATAAACTAAAATATTGAGAATACTCCAACATTTGGTAGTTTAGATTCTCAATAGTGTTGGATATCAACGTGGGACAAGAATGTAGATTATTGAAGAATCCACTAATAATAAATTAACCCTACTATGAAATTAGTTAAGAAATGTCGAGGCACTTGTTGACAATATACAGAATTGAGTGAGGGGCCACAGGGCCGTCCCAAATAATATGGAGGCCCTGTTCTAATATTATAATTAGGCCCTTAATAAAAAAAATTGCAATATATTTATTTTCTAGCTCAACATTATCATATGCTTAAACTTATCTTACACATTAAAGTTTTAACCCTTAAAACTTGTCGAAATTTTCTTGTAATTTATTATAGAATGCTCTATTTACAATTACACATATTTTTAATTTAAATTAGATTTAATAGTGCTTTTCAATTTGATTCTTATTTAATTGATTTGTTCAACATATTCTATAATAATTTAAACAAATAACTAAATCGAACTAAATCATTAAAAAAAAAATTAAAACACTTTAACCCTACAAAAGAATAATTGGTTGAAAATATTTTAATCATACACTTTTCAAAAAAATAAACCACATATATGGTGAGGTAATAATTAAAAATTAATAAATAAAACAATAAAATAAAAAGAATTTATGTTACCTATAGCCTTATTATTTTATTTATATTAAAATAAACCGTAGGATATATTTTTTTCTACCCATTTATGCCATTAATTCATTTCATATTATTAAATGGAAAAGGGGGGAGAAATAGCTTTAGACAGTGGGAAGAAATAGCTTTAGACAGTTATTACTTATTAGTATATATTTATTCTCTATTTTTAGTATATGGTTCCAATTCCAAACAGCTGTGTCATCAATTTCATAATATAACAGTTATAAATACTGAAATTATATCATGACATACCTTAAATAAAAAAAATACTACAAATTATGAGGCCCTATGCATTAAGAGGCCCTGTGCAATAGGTCTGTTTGCACAGCTCCTCCACCGGCCCTGAGGGGCCACTAGAATCTACATTGAAGATCATCACCTTTATTTAAAAATTTAAATCGACCTATTACTTAGACGATTTAAACAAATGAGTCTGATAGATCTAAACCGTTGTAAGACTCGAACAATTTAAATATATGGACCTGAAAGATCTAGACCGTTGTAACACTAAGACGGTTTATATAGATGACTCAGGTATATCTAGACATTTGTAACAAACGTCCTTACAATATATATTATAAATTTTATAAATATGTCCGTAATATTTAAGCTTATAAAAGATAAGATAGAATATTTAAAATCTTGATTTATTCCGCGGAATCTAATAGATTAAAGAGGTGGAAAATTGTCATTCTTATATATTTTTTTTAATGTTTAATTTTATTATTATTTTCCTAAAGTGGTTTGGACCTATGAAGCCATATTTATAAAGTCCAAATTGCAAAGAATTAAAGCATATATATATATATATATATATATATATATATATATATATATATATATATATATATATATATATATATATATATATATATATATATAACGTCACCCAATTAAATAATCCTAATGATTTTCGTATCATATTCCATTCCATTGAACTAATTGTTAGTACTGAGAACCCAATTTACCTGCCTACCTCTCTATCCTATTATATCTAAGATTCATGGCTCCAAAGGGTAATTAATCCTATTTACAAAACCTTTTTTAATCAATCAACCAACATTTTCACTATAAGTACAATTTATGGATGACGTGAAGATTCCACTTAAATGGTACTAGCTAGTAAATGTTGGGAATAAAGAATTTTAGAAAATATGTAGTATCCTATTCAAATAATAGTATTTCTGTACGAATTTATAGTGCTAATTTGATAAGCAACTATTTCATTGGTGCAACTTTTGAACAACACTCATATTTGTCCAATATTAACAAGTTGTAATTTTGATTTGTCACCAGTGCACTCAAAATACTATGGAGTTTTGTTTATTAAAAGCTTATTATTACTAACAATATTTATAATAACAAAGAAAACAACATATGACTAAGTTAATGATAGAACAACTTAACATGATCAATAGTTTTAATAAGACTGTATTAAGACTACATAGCTGATTTTAAACCAGTACATCTCTTTTTTATATACATGCATGATACTAACACAATTATGTAAACATGTTATTAATTTAATAAAATAAATTAACAGTATTAAATAATTTTGAATTTTACATAAAGAAATTAAATGTGATCTATTCGATAAAATTCAATATTTTGTTTAAACAGCCAATATTAACATTTTAATTGCTAAAATTTATATTCAACTATTAAGCATGTTAATTTAGTTTTATGTTCAAATTTCATATCTATTTGCAATAAAAATAATTTTGAATAAAAAAAATATTTTTTAAAAGAATAAGAAATTAAATTTCACAACTAAATTGATAAAATTCAATATTTTGTTTAAACACTCAATATTAACATGCTAATTACTAAAATTTATAATAAATTATTAAGCAGGCTAACTTTATTTTATGTTCAAAATTCATATCAATTTTTAATAAAAATAATTATATCTATACATTTTAATAAACATTTAAAAAAAATAGTTTCATATTAGTCATATTCATAACTACCAAGAGATATTTATAAAGACAAAACATGATATCTTGCACTCTAAGAAAAAAACAACAAAAAAGCTTGTCTGATTTTTTATTGCCACTCATAACATAACAGTCAAGATCACAATGATGAAATGGAACACAGGTCACAACCACAACAAAAAATCTAATTAAAACTTAATATTATGCATTAAAAAATCTAATTAAAACTCAATATTATGCATCAAAAATTCTAATTAATAATGTTTTGAACGTAGCATGAAGAAAAATGATAAAAATTAATTACCTGGTAGCAAGCAAAACGTGGATAAGGAAGAAGCAATGCAAGCACACAAGCAATTACACCCAAACAAGTACTAGCAGCCAAATGAATAGGATGCATAATAGCATCAATATGAACACCATTTGAGTAAGCCAAAACATACACCAACACAATCTGTCCCAATGAAATTCTCTTAGCTATCACATGTGTCGATTGAGCTGAAGGCAAAACCACAACAAATGCAGCCAAAGCCACAGCAATAGAAACTGTTCCTTCAGAGAATCTATTCGGGCCTATAGCCCATAAACTCAACATCGCCGGGCCCAAACTTTGAAACGTAGCGTAAAGCCCGAGCCAACAACCGCGTAGCGCGTCTCCTAACGTCGCGTCGTTTATGATAATCAGAATCACGACGACGTAAGAAAACGCGGGAAATGTTATGAGAGTTGTGATTGAGCTAGGGCCATAAAGTGTTACACTTGCAACTATGGTGCAAGCTAAGGCTGCTCTGAATGCTGAAGAGAGACACTCTTTCCATAATAAAGGAATGTTGAAGAAGTTCATAATTAGGTTAATTAGTGGTAATCTCTCCATTTGGTGTTTTTTTTTGTGTTAGTGAGTGTTGCATGGGGTTTGGTTTTATAAGGAGATGTATAAGAGGAAATGAAGAGCATGTGTGATAAGTTGATAAGTGGTACTAATTAATTTCAATTTGAGAATTAATTAGTTATTTTTGAGGTAATGGAAGTGATGTGATGGATTAATTAGGTTTGAGTATTTCATGTGGTAGTAGTACTCTATGAGTATATGAATAATAATATTTTATTCTTTTGTAAGAGATGATGGAATGGAAGTGATGTATACGTAGGACCATATAGGCTGCACTATAAATGTTTGGTGTCAAACTATTCCTAATTTTTGTTCTAACAATATGGAGGTACGGAATGAAAATGATAAAGACACACGTCAAACATGTACATGGTTATATATATATATATATATATATATATATATATATATATATATATATATATATATATATATATATATATATATATATATATATATATATATATATATATATATATATATATATATATATATATATATATATATATATATATATATATATATATATATATATATATATATATATATATATATATATAATAAAATCGTTTCATTTTCATTTATCTATCTATTATCAAATAAATTAAAAAGAATATTGTTATTTATTTAATATATATTTAACTTCTCATTTATTAGACATATCTTTGATTCTTATAAATGAGGTTGAGATGTGTGTCTAAGATATGTTAAAGAAAAAAAATAAAAATAAAATACATATTTGAAAATTTGTAAGAGTCATCTTATATGAATTTTGTACTAGTGTTTGACGCAGAGACATTTTGAATTTTATGGTGCTGTATGGTATGTATTATTGATCTTAATTATCTGTTTTTGGAGCAAAAGAGGACTTGTAAAAAAAATCGACGTATAGTTATCGATGTATAGTTATTTTTCAAACTCAATTTTAAGGACATCATGTATTTCATTTTTTTTAATGAAACTTCGTCCATTTATTTTACCTTTCCAAACTAGAACCGCCTAGAATTAAATTAAAGCAAAGAAAGGAAGAAAAAGAAGAATTGAACATAAAAAGAAAGCGTAAGTTACAGAAGCGTCACAAGAAGACACTAGAGAAGTACTCTGATTTTCAAAATATTTTTATTTGCTTTGACGCCGAATTTCTAGAACGTTGAAGAAGATAAGAAGTTAAGGCTATGATGGTATCATAGAATGAAA
Organism: Vicia villosa; assembly: GCF_029867415.1. NCBI lineage: Eukaryota > Viridiplantae > Streptophyta > Magnoliopsida > Fabales > Fabaceae > Vicia > Vicia villosa. The sequence goes on from NC_081181.1 coordinate 216,817,428, forward strand.
TTTATGTTTCTTTTGGTATCAGATTTGAATTTTGCTTCGCACAAATAATTTTTATGTTGTGTTATATTCATATAAAACTTTGTTACGAGTCCTGCAAATAGATATTGAAATTGATTTTATTGAAATAAATATCAAAATTTTGAAAAATTAAATAGAACAGAATCCGATGAAATGCATTTTATATTTGGAGTGTGTTTATTCAAAAACTTCAAATTTGTAGAAAACAACCCTGATGAAAATCCATTTCAACCCACACAACTGAATCTTAAGTCTATTGAAGAGTTTTTCCGAAATCACTATTTCTTATATATAGTAGATTAAAAAATTTGCTCATTTGATAGAAAATTTTAGCACTATAGCACATATGAAAATATTTTTAGGCTCTTGTTTAGTATTGAAAGACTTAGATCATTATCTGATAGGGACTTGAAATCATGTTATAAACATCTTCGAAACTTGTTTAAAACATGACGATTCTCTTGATCTTGATGGTGAAATTTTGTCTGAAGAATTGAAAGTTATTATAGAAGTTTAAACAGTTGAATCAAAATCAAGCTATATATTTTTTTTTTGTGTAATCAAGGAATACTATTAAAGCGAGAACAAAGGGTTCCCGGACCTTTTTACACAATGAAACGGGAAAAAAAACCGACAAAAAGAGGAAATTACAAACCAATTACAAACCTAATAATTACGACATAAATAGTAAATGATCTTTACTAAATTCGTAAAAGTTAGAATTGGGGTATGTAATGTCACCTATGCAATTCCATTTCCACACCAAAAATTTAATACTCCAAACCATGTCGTTGACATTTCACTCGTCGTTTCGGAAGCACACCCCATTCCGAATAAGCCAAATGGTCCAGGTTGTTGCAAGCCAAATGACTCCCCTCTTTTTCTCCCTTAAATTCTTCCCTTTACAAAAAGAATACCAATCCCAAAAACACGAAAGGCACTCCTCCTCCGAAACGTACAGTTTATCCACCCAAAGCGCCATTTCTTTCCAAATATACTTCACTATTTTGCACAAGAAAAAAAATGTTTCCTATCTTCCAACTCAATTCCACAAAAGGCGCAATTTAGAGAATTTAAAGGAAACACAATACCTCTAACCTTCAATAAGTCCTTCAAAGGAAGCCTATTTACACAAAGTCTCCAACCGAATGTCCTTAGCTTGTAAGGAACCTCCGTCTTCCAAATTTTCTCCAAAGAGCAATCAAACTTATTTGGAGGACCATAAGGAGTACGAAAAGAAGCATAAAAACCATAGCAAGAAGCAACAGTAAATTCACCTCCATCATCTCCTTTCCACTCCACTTTGTCGCGATCCACACCTCCCACCACAATCCCACCTAAGAACACCTCCAAAGCATTAAAGGCCGTCCTATGCTCCAAAGACAAGGAAGAAAGATTCACACCTAAATCCCCCCACTTCCAAACACCATTCCTCCACCCTCCCATACCGGCTACCGAAACTAGTTTCAAACTAGACAAAGAAAATAAAACCGGATATTTCTCCCTCAATGAAACATCATCCGCCCACTTCACTTCCCAAATAGGGGTGTTAAAACCATTACCAATAACAAAATTGCAATGAACCACCATAGGATCTTTTAAAGAATTAGATCCAACTTTGAGAATATCTTTCCACCAAGAAGAATTATAAGAAGAAGAAAGTGAAGATTTACCTCCCTTACTATCTTGAAAAATTCTCATAGAAACATCCCCATACCGAGCTTTCAACACACCATACCATAAACAATCCGAACCTTTAAGAATTTTCCATCTCCACTTATTAAGAAGAGCAAGGTTGAAATCTTCAATATTTTTTATAATCAAGCTATATGATATTGAGTTCTTTAAAGACTTTTAATTATTTTTCTATTGCATGCATATCTTATAGAATAATATTGACTATTTCTATCAGTGTTACATCTGCTGATAGAAATTTTTCTAATTTAAAATTATTAAAATCTTACTTGAGATCTACTATAGCACAAGATAGATTAGATAGTCTTGCGTTGATTTCAATTGAAAATAATTTTTGAAGAACTTTGATTATGAATAAATTATTAATGATTTTGCAAAAAAAAAAAAAGGTTAGAGGATGATATTTAAATAAATTTAAAAGTTTGGTGAATTTTTTTATAGGAAAAAAGACCGGATCAAGAAGAAGAAGAATAAGTCTCTTTATAGTGCTTTATGTTTTGATGTAGTATAAACATTGATTCAAAGATCAATACTTGTATTTTTTTTGCATAATGTCAAAATGTGTCTTTTATCAAATTATTTCTTTTATCCTTATTGTTATGAATAATTGGATATTTGTTTCCCAATGATTTTATTCTTTATTTATAACCATTTGTATTTATTACATTGTCTGAATATTGTTCTATAAATAGGATCAATCTCTTTGTAGAAATACATCGATGAAATAATACAGAATCATTATATCTTTTTCTATTCTCTTTTATCTTCTTTCTCCTTATTTCATAACACGTTATCAGCACGAAACTCTATCAAACATGAAAAAAAAATTTTTTTTGAAGTTCTAACTATTAGAGGTAATATTGATCCTTTCTTTTAAGTTTTTTTTTTTTACCTTTTATTATATAATTATTGAAGAAATTACCAAACTATCTTGAAGGATAGCAAAATAATAGTTTAATATTTAGTTCCTGAAGAACTTATCAAATATCCATGAATGATAGAAATATAATAAGTTTATATTGTTCCTGAAGAACATATGAAGAATCCTTAAACGATAAAAAAATATTGAATTTCTTATATTGTTCCTGAAGAACATATAAAGCATCGCTAAAGGATCGAAATATATAGAATCTTTTATATTGTTCCTGAAGAACATATGAAGAATCCTTAAAAGACCGAAATATATTGAATTTCTTATATAGTTCCTGAAGCATCCCTGAAGGATAGCCAAATAATAATTTATTATATAGTTCACGAAGAACTTATCAAGCATCCCCGAAGAATAGAAAAATAATAATTTATTAAATAGTTATTGAAGAACTTATCAAAATCCTTGAAGGATAGCCAAATAATAATTTATTATATAGTTCATGAAGAACTTATCAAACATCCCTGAAGGATAACCAAATAATAGTCTCTTATCCGAAGAACTTATAAAACATCTCAGAAGGATTGCAAAATAATTGTTTGCTATGATTCTTGAAGAACTTATAAAGAACTTATAAAATATCCCTGAAGGATTGCAGAATGAAATTTTTTTTTGATGAATTATAAAAATGTGTATGTTATAGTTCTTAAAGAATTATAACTATTTGTATTATTGTAAAGAATTTTTTTATGTTAGAAACTCTCTAAAATTGTTAGGGTACCAATTATTACCGGTTTGAGATATTATAGATTATATCAATTATTGCTTATTTGAAAAGTTAGTATTTTGTTGAATATAAAAGTATGTCTCCTTAGTAGTTGGATAAATTTATTTTTGTGATTTTAAAAATACAATTATTCTGAAATAAATAAAATTTTTAAAGTGAATGTTTATCAATTGAAATTTTAAAATTAACTTTGATTTTAAAATTATTTGTGATATTTTAATTTTTTTTTAAAAAAAAATCAATACATTTTACTATAGCAAAAGGTTTTGTGTGTATAGAATATATTAATATCTACTTTCAATTTGACTGTAATATAATTTATTGTGAGGGCGTGCATATAATATTTATATTGTGATAATTTATTTGATATGTGTATTTATATGTACAAATAATAAGATTTAAGATATTTCATTTTATTGTTATATACTACTCAATTAATTTATTAAAAATAAATTAAATAATTTTTAAAGATCTATATATGATATGATTTAGATAAATAAGTGAAATAGAAATTTTTTATTTTTGAATATATTTTTTTTGGATATTTGATAGAATCATAAAATATTTGTGAGATATCACAATTATTATATATAGTATTTATTGATTAATTACTATATTAATAATATGATTATTAATGAAATTGATCTTATGAGAATAAATATTTATATTCAATTTATGTACGATGAATGCGTAATGTAAAATATTTTTATGATAATAAAATCAATACCTTCTAAGTCATTTAGAGATTCGTGATTTCTTTGTTTATCTAGATCAAAAATTTTATCACTTACAAGTCATTTAGAGATTGAAACAAATTAAAAGAATAGAATCTTATGTATAGTAAACCAGAAGTTTACAGATCACACTTAAGTTTATTTTTGACAAAATTGGTTGGGTCATCTCAGATGTATTATGATGCGAGAATTAGTTTTGAAAAATCAGAAGTTTCTTCAATCCAATAAAATTTGTGTGTTTCCAAAGGAAAAATTGAGAAATTGAGTTTTTATGACATTAATTGTTGCATTGACTAAAAGATCATGCATATGTCTACTCACAACCAGAAGTTTGTGAAATTATTTTTTCAACTAATTAGACTAAGATCTTTTTTTCTGGATTTTTTAGAAATTCATGTATAAGTATCACATATATTATTAAGGCAAAATACCCTTTTTGGTCCCTTATGTTAACGTCGGGGTTCATTTTAGTTCCTTAATTTCAAAAAGGACTAATTTTTGAGTTTTTCCGTTGCTACTGTGACAAAACGGACTAAAATGACACTTTTTGATGAGTTAAGGGACCAATATGACACTTTTGTAGTTAAGGGACCAAAATGAATGTCGAGGTTAACATAAGGGACCAGAAAGGGTATTTTGCCTATTATTAAAATTGATATTGAACATCATGTAATATATGTTCATAAAAAGAAAATGGACCTGAAGATCCATTCTTTAGACGTATAAAGTTAATTAAATGGTTGATACTTATGGGATCATCAATTATAAAGTATATATTTGAAACACCCAAAGTATGATATTAAGATATTTATTCGCATCAAGCCAACAAGATACTATATCTTAGTCCTCCATAATTTATTCTAATACTTCTCATCTAAGTGAACATTTGGATGTGTTGTGTATATTCCAATTGCTCCATTATAATACATTAAGATGAGTTGAATATTGGAAAAATATAATTAATATGAATCTCAATTTTGAGAATATAATTTGAGCAAATAATCAAATACTTGATTGCAGCCCAATAGGCTGATTATCATTTGATAAATTAATTTTCCCAATATTAGGGGGAGGAAATAAGCAGCTGAAATCATGAACAAGAAGTTCAAATAAATAATTTTAGATCTTGATCCTCGTACAAACCAATATGAACCAGAAGTTCGAAAGATTATTCATTTGCAAATTTTATACAACCAATTACATCTGCTAATACTACAATCGAAGTGGATTCTCCTGTTGGATAATCTAATATAGCAAATGAATTAAAACTGTGCATGAAGCATGGTAGAAAAGTCGGTTCTAATATTAATAATCCTCTACCAAGCAAATAAGCTAAAATTAAAGATGACCCATGTGAGGATATAGAAAATCTAAAAGAATCTTCGGACATAATAAACATTTCATCTCCAGAAGAGATTGACCAGGTATCTGAAACTTATATATGAAAATAAAGAGATCTCGATAAATTATGTCCAAAATGGAATACAATAGAACCGATACGAAGTCGACATTGATGATATATTTCTTTACAATATAGTGCTAAATGACAAAGAGGATCATGAGCCAAAGTCTATTAAAGATTGTAGAATTGGACAAAATAAACATATTCAATTGAATAAGATTTAAACTCACTTTACAAGTGACTCAATTTTGGACTTGTAGTCCGAACACCTTAAGGTGTAAAAATCAATGGCATATAAATAAGTTTTTGTGAAAAAGAAAAATAAGAATGGTAAAATGTTTGATTTGTTGCTCAATGATTTTCACAAAGACCTAAGATTGGTTTTGATGAAACATATCCACCTGTAGTGGATTCAATTAATTTTTCGATATTTTATTAGCCTTATAGTACTTGAGGGGCTTAATATGAACATGATGTATGTTGTAATATCTTATTTATACGGCTCACTTGATAGTGACATTTACATGAAGCTCCCTAAAGGGTTAATATACCAGAGACACATAATTCCGAATCTCGAGAAAGCTATTACATAAAATTGAATAAATCTCTCTATGGTTTGAAACAATTTGGATGCATGTGGTATAACCATCTTAGTGAATATTTGCTTAGAGTGAGATATACAAATAACTCCATTTGTCCTTGTATTTTTATAAAAAGATTAGGAAAAGAATTTGCAATAATAGTTGTCTATGTTGATGACATAAATATTATTGGAACTCCTGAAGAGCTTCCAAAAGCTATGAATTGTTTAAAGAAAGTGTTTGAGATGAAGGACCTAGGAAAGACAAAATTATGTCTAGGTTTACAAATTGAGCATTTTGACAAATGAATATTTGTACATCAAGAATGCTATATAGAAAGAGTTCTAAAATACTTCTATATGGACAAATGTCACCCGTTGTCTACTCCAATAGTTGTTAGATCATTACATGTAGAGAAAGATCCTTTCAGGTCTTGAGAAAAGAATGAAGAATTGGTTGGTCTTGAAGTACCATATCTCATTGTGATTGGAGCACTGATGTACCTTGCTAACTATACATGCTTGATATATCATTTGCAGTCAATTTATTAGCAAGATATAATTCTTTACCTAAACGAAGACATTGGAATGAAGTCAAACATATACTTCGTTAACTTAGTGCTACAATAGACACGAGTCTGTTTTATACCAAAGTATCCAGACTCGAATTAACATGTTATGAAGATGCAGGTTATTTGTCAGATCCTCGCAATGGTAGATCACAAACAGGTTATTTACTTACATGTGGTGGTACAACTACTTCACGGAGATCGGTGAAACAAACAATAACAACGACTCCATCTAATCATGCAGAACTTTTAGCACTACATGAGAAAAGTTGAGAATATGTTTGATTGAGATCCTTAATCCAACACATACAAAATACTTGTGCTTTGGCTTCTGGAAAAATAAATACAACGACCATATATGAAGATAATACGCCATGTATCGCTCAATTGCAAGATCGTTACACTAAAGGAGACTAAACAAAACACATCTATCCAAAGTTATTTTTCACTCATTATCTTCAGAAGAATGGTGATATAAACATCCAACAAATCCGTTCATCTGATAATCTTGCAGACCCTTTCACAAAGTCACTCCTAAGTAGAACTTTTAATCAACTAGTACAAAAGTTTGGTCTTCATCGTCAAAGAAATGAACGTTCAGCTGAGGGGGGGAATAAATTTATTTTAAAAGGATATTATACTCTTTTTCCTTCACTAGATTTTTTCCCACTAGGTTTTTTTCTAGTAAAGGTTTTAACGAGGCATATCCAAAACAAACATCCATCTGAATATTGTCCTATATAGGACCAATCTCTTTGTAGAAATACACCGATGAAATAATATAGAATCATTTTATCTTTCTCTGTTCTCTTTATTTTTTTTCTCCTTATTTCATAACACTTATGTACTTATTGTTTAAAAAAATTATAAAGACACCACCCTTTTAATTCGCCTAAGACACTCAAATTCAAAGAATCAACCCTAATCATATACATGAAATGTCTTTCATTTCATTGTCTCATTTTCCATCGTTTTTTATCTTCTAATTTGAACAAATTAATAAAATTGTTTTACTTCTTCTTAAAATACTAAAACAATAAAATAACATCTTTATTATATTTCACTTTATCGCTTTATTCGTTTTATCATATTCAAACATAACCAAAAACTCCATTCATTATCCCAGTCATTTATTTTGTTGCCTGAGCAACTCATTAATTTAAGATTATGTATATAGATGTTAAAGGAATTATGCTATTTTTAAAAAAAAACGTAATGAGTAATGAACAATTTATGGAGCAAATATATATTTTTTGTACGTAATTTTTGGGCAAGTTAAATCTCCTTGTAATTTCTACGAGTGGATATTACTTGTTACAAAGGTTTTCCATCTTCACTACCAAAATCATTTTTCTTATATGATGAGAAATTTTCTTTTGATATGATAAGAAATTTTTTTATGAAGTGTAACGTGAAATGATGATTTTAAGTCAATTGTTTAAATGCATTCATTATATAAAACATTTAAGTAATTTTCTTCTATGATAAGAAATTCATTTTTGTTATCTGAAGTTATTGCAACTGTAGTCTTTTCTTCCTTCTTTTTCTTTGGATCAATCTTATAGGAATGAATTTCAAGAATTGACACTGATTTTTGATTTTCTATAGTTAAATTTGCCACAATAATAATAATTGAATCTAGTTCAAGACTTGGATCTATTTTAGAATTTTTCATTAACATTTTTTCTTGATTCTTACCCCTTCCTATATTTACACAGACATTGGCTTCAAGCTGATTGTTTAGAGCGTTTTACTTTGCCTAGCATCTTCGTGTAACAAGAAGTCGCTAACACAATTCATGTTAAATTTTCCTTCTCAAATTGAATTGCAGAGAGTTACAACTAAAGTGTTAAAGTGTTTGAACTTTCATGCAGTGAACTAAGGAGAAGAAGTATATGTAACGCGTCATATATTTTCATTTCATTCTTCTTCAATGAATTTACAATACCTTTAAGACATTTAGATGTTCGATCATGTTTTGACAATGTGAACACTTCAATTTCACCAGTCGTTTATCAAGGTGGACTTTATTATTTTTGGATGTCTTCTTTAGAGTTAATGATTCAAGCTTTGTTCACAACTCGTGCACGTTAGTATAAGTTGATACATGCTCGAACAAACTTAAATCAATGTACTTTTGAATCAAAGCTACTAATTTTCGATTATTTATCTTTCAAACTTTAATGATTTTCCCTTCAGATGTATCTTTTAGCATGATTGGCTTCTAATATACATAATTGTCTGACATTAGAAATATCTCCATCATGAGAGATAACAACTCTCTATCTTTAATTACACATGACACTATTTTATTCAACAAATATGGCTATAGTCGTGTACTAGGATAAAAATGAATTTGTGAATGTAGTGCACCAGGTAAGTTCTCAAGAAAAAGAGGCGAATCAATATAAACCCATAAATATCAAGTTTTTCTTCAATCAGAACTTTCTTAGTCATGCATCAAAAATACTAACACATTATTTTCAACAATAAAAATATTTGTTTTCTAACGTGGAAGATCAAACGTTGCAACCAGATATACTGAAAAAAATTTCTTACGAATACAACACCTTAATATCCCAAAGTTTCAATAACTTTGATACCGTTGTTGAGAAATGTTTGAATAATTTTTCTTTTATGTGAACTCAAAATTGGCGCTAAGCGAAAGCAAAAATAAAGAGAAATAGTAGTAAAATCAAATCTAAAGTTTTTAATGTGAAAAATCCACTTCATATGAAAAAAGAAAAAAAAAATCTTGTGGTCTACTCCAATAAAATATATTTATTATAAAAAAGTAGAATCGCAAAATCTCTTGATACATAAAGATCTCTCAATCTCACTCGTCTCAAATTATATACAATATCATTCAACTTTCACTAAACAATAATGAAAGTAAGATTATCTCTTAAACATACTAGAACTTTATTTCTCACCATCACTCTTGAATTAGATGGTGAATTTTTTTAGGAAATCCGCTATTTATAAGAGAATTGTGTGATTTTGAAATTTTAAAAGAGATCCAACCATTAATGTTTATATTTTGTTCCCTGCTACTGTATGGCATAAAACCATAGAGCACAAAACTCTCCAACCATTCTTATTGCATATCCCAACAACATCAACAAGAATTTTTGAGTTTGAATGCTTTGGATCATAAAATTTGCACCTATTTTACTCTTACTTGTGATATTAATGATACATATTATTCCATTCTAGAACTAGAAATAGAGAGAAACGTGGAAGCTACGATGGAGGAGAGCTTCCGATGCAGTTGAGCGAGGGCGTATCTGCAAGGTTAACACTTCGATGGTTAAATAAGTATGTGAAAAAGTATAGAGTATTCAAATTATGTTTGAAACTTGTTATCAGAAATGACGGCATTCCCTATATATATGGTGGACTTACTACCTCGCTATATTTCAATTGTGTAATGTTAAGGACCGTTGGATATGCTTGAGGCGTAAATCTCTTGTAGCAGGGTGTATGATAGTTCTATGGTAAGGAGAATATTCTAGAGACATAACGGTGGAGTAGGCTCAAAATCTATGACTCAGAATGAACAATCTCATAATGGTCGGTTCTAGGGTATGTCGGCCCAAAATAGTTGCTCCCACAACTTACCGCGTACCAGGGAGTCTTTAGTGACTGCGGTCGACTTTCAACCCTCTGACTATTACCCAATTGGCTGCCTCTGCTAGCCCATTAGTTTGGGGGTGATTTTTGTCACCGTGATCTTTTTAAAAGCTTCCGCTTCATTCTAATTGATAAATAATCAACGGCTACAATCAAATATTTGAGTTGGCAGGGCGCCGAAGTGCTAAAGTGGTAAAGAGGCAAGCAACAAAATTTTTGGAAGTATTTATCTGGGAAATTATTGTCTCCACAGGGGCTAGTGCATTGAACTGCCGTTCAACAGTTTCCATAGTTAGGAGTTTGGTTTTGAATGAATTTAAACATGAAAACGGAAAAGTAAATATTAACACAAAAGAATTCATTCTTTAGAAAGAAAAGACTTGTCAAGCATTGTATATAATTTACTTCTCACAAAATTAAACTTATCGACCAGTTATACTCAACCTACAATACTCATCAATGTCATCCGACATCACTCACAGCCTAAGTCATTTCTAACCCAAAGTAGAGAGTACTACAATATAATCTCGGCGACGATCTCTCAGCATACCTCAACAACACAGCAGACATCTATATCAATCGTATTGACGATCTCTCAACCGACACAACTAACACGAAAGAATTAAGCTTCGACACCCATAAAGATTGTTAGCTCTAAACCTATCTATAAAATCCAGAAACTAACAGATAATCATCCTAGATAAGGATTTAAGAAGTTTATCTCTAAAACAACCCAAATCCCTAGCACAGAGCAAAAATCTAAGACAACAATCAACAAAAATTTGTAAAGCAGGTTTTATATAACGCCATGGGCGATAAATATACATGAGTTCAAAGTAAATATATATACAAAACCCAACAAAAGATAAATACATAGAGAGAAAAGAGATAAATCAAACTTCTTCCAATTTGTCAGCGCCGATTGAAAAGAAATCCACCCCGAATCCACAAGATGCAAGACCCTAATGTTGTTATCTAAGCTAATCCTAAAGAAAAATGAGGTCGATGGAGTTGAGAAAACAAAAACCCTCTCCCAAAACCATAACCCTACAAATGAAATGAAAATGAAATATAAACAAAATTCTTTCCTGACGCGTTCGTCCGGTGAGCCAATTGCTCCGCCCGACGAACGACTTTATTCAAGCCACACAGCCTGCGCCACGTCAATAAGTGGGCAAAAATATATTCTTTCGCCCGGCAAAGGGAAGCTTTACCCGGCGACTCCTTATTCTTCTGCCCGGCGAACAAGAGACAGGCCAAGGCAGAAGTAAGACACTTATTTTCCATGTTTGCCCGGCGAGCCAATTGCTCTGCCGGGCGACTCACACCAATTTGCAACTTCTTATTTCTTCAATTGCTTCCTCTTTTATTGATCCAAAATTGCATCCTTGAAGCTTTGTTACACAATGCTCCATACATGCTCAAATACCTACAAAATGAATGAAAAACTATTAGTCGGTACATAAATGAATCAAAAACTTGATTAAACTAAAATCTACATATTTATGTAATATACACTAAAACGCGTCTAAACTGAGGAAAAAGAAAAGATAATTTCCGCAAAACTATATACAAAAATAACTACAATTTGTCACTTATCAAATTCTCCCTAACTTAAACTTGTTTGTCCCTAAACAAGAATCAACTAACTCAAGAAAAAAAAAACGCCAAAATCCAAAAATCATGAATCAACAAGTTTTGAAAAAAAGACAAATGTATGGCTTAAATGAAAAATGGTACACACAAAGAAACATACTTACCACTAAACTACGACGGCAACATAAACATGACACAAATGTTAAATACAAAGAATATGCCAAACATTCCAAAACAACACTAGTTCAAAAATGAATTACACCTAGCACACAATCATCGGTAGATAAAAAACACAAAAGTAGGGTATTTTCTAATCCAACAATCTTGTAAACAACCGACTAAATTATGCAGTCATCCAAAATCATGTTGAAAACACAAAGGCAAGAATCACAAGGACTTTTCAAGGTTGTAATGTGGCTTGGTTGACAAACAAGGGATAATTCCTAAAGGCTAATCGAAACAAAAACTTGTGAAAACCTAAGGGAGTGATAAAAAACTCACAAAAGTTTAAACACAAATATTGTGTATGCAGGTCAAGGCAGCAGGTCCTAGGTATTTCTCAGTTATCCCCATGTGGACCTCTATGAGAGTGTAGCTAGCCTCTTCATTTTCTAGGCATCTTATCAGGAGATTGGAGATACCTCTCTTGTATAGGTTACCCCAAATATTGTGTATGCACTGTTCCTCATCTTTACGAAGGTTTCTTCTGAGGATCTGGGGAAATATTCTCATGCTCAATGTACTCTTTAATCGGAGTGATCCAATAAGGAAGGGTTGGTACACCTATGGTCATCAGAGCTTTCTCCACTTGTCTAATACTTGGAATTTTCTTTGTTTCCTAGATGATCGAATGATTGATTCTGGGATTTTGCGTGCTGGTTAACCGAGATAGTACATTGGCGCAAGTGTTTTCTTCGCGGGGGACGTTGGTGATTTCTTTTTACCTGAAATTTGCTAATTTTTTAGTATCTCGCTTAAGGTACTTTTTTAATAAAGGGTATTTAGCTTGAGCTTCACCTCAGATTTGAGAGATGACTAATTGGGAATTTGTTCACAACTTGAAGCATCCCCCTACTTCTTCGACTAAAGATATCCCTTCCATTATTGCCTTGTATTTAGCTTGATTGTTGGTGGTTGGAATTTGAACTTCAACAAGACTTCTATCACGAGTCCACAATTGATTTCTAGTATAAATCTTGCTCTGCTTCCACAAATGTTGGATGATCCATCTATGAGTACCACCCACGTGCGGTTTGGTGTAGATGGCACAGCAGCCATCTTCGCTTAGAAGTTGGAGAACAACTGTGCTTTTAGTGCCTTCCTTGCTTCAAACAAGATTTAAAAGTTGGATAACTATATTGCCCATTTCGTTAGTATCCCAGCCAGGTCCGGCCGATAAAGCACTTGCCTCAAGGGTAAGTCTTCCCAAAATACTATAAAGTATGTCACGAAATATCATATGAGCTTTCGAAATGCCACTACCATTGCTAGGGCATCTTTCTCAATTATTTGATACTGAGTTTTTGCTCCGGCTAGGGCCTTTGATACAAAACATACCAGACTTTGCCCGACATTCATTTCTCTTATGAGTACGACACTCACCTCCTTTTTGACAACTTCCAGGTAAATATACAGAACCTCATATGACGTCCATCATATGAGTACTAGTGGAGTATCCAAGATTCTTTTCAAGGGTTTGAATGCATCATTGTATTCGGTAGTTCATTATAACTCTGTTTGTTTCCTCAACAACCTGTAGAAAGGTAGCACCTATTGAGTGGATCTGGAGATGAACTTATACAAAGGAGTCTGCATCCCATTTAGTCTTTGATTATCCTTATTTAAAGTTGGTACATTCATCTAGACAACCGCTTCACATTTATTAAGGTTTCCCTCAATCTCTCGCTTTGTCAAATAGAAAGCTGAAAAATTATCGATCCTCACGGCAAAAGTGCTCTTTTCAAGGTTGAGCCCCATATTGTATAGTCGAACCCTTTTAAACACCCATTGGAGATATTCGGTGTGAAGTGTTTTCTCACTAAACTTCAGTATCATGTCTTCCATGTATACCTCCAACGTTTCCCATATTTTTTCTTAGAAGATCTTGTTTATTATTTATTGGTAGGTTGCTCCTGCATTTTTAAACCCGAATGGCATGACATTGTACTAATAATTGGCTTGCTCGGATGCAGTTTCCACTCGGTTGGGTCCAAACATTGGTATCTAGTTGTATCCGGAATATGCATCCATGAAGGATAAAAATTGGTAGTCGACCTAATTATCGATAAGTTAGTCAATGTTGTGAAGTAGATACGGATCTTTTTGGACATGTCTGATTGAGGTCGGTGTAGTCAACACACATCCTCCATTTGCCTGAAGCCTACTTAACTAGAACCACGTTAGATAAACATTCAGCATAATTTGCTTCTTAAATGAACCTGGCATCTGGTAGTAGCGACATCGTAGAGACATTATTATCTGCAAGGTTAGCTCGAATATATATTAGAGAAATGCTTTGGTGACACTAAATAATACACATACACCGTACTTTTTAAAGTATATACATATTCATCATTTCTTGAAGTAATTTTTTATCTTACATTGATATATATGCAGCACTAAAACAATTCAGTGTCGGTCCTGACTTCTTAGAGGTCCTAAACAAATAATAAAAGTTAAGCCCTAAGGAAAGGGCGATGGTTATAGTTGTCATTGAAGGTGGCGGCAGTGCGGTGGCTAGCGTGTGGGATGCAAAGGTTCGACAGTGAAAAGTTAAAAAGGGAGATAGATACATAAAAATGTGAATACGTGTTGAGGAATTAGATGTGAATTTTATATTGAAATCGATGCAGTCAAAGAGAGATACTTTTTTGTATTTAAATTATAAACAACATTAAAAATTAAAAAAATACTTCTAAATATGTCAATATCAAATGTGATTTTTATATCTGTAATGTTAATATCAAAATATTTTAATTAATAAGCAATTAAATTTTGAAATTAGAAAATATGATAATACCTATTAATCTTATGTATTAAAAATTTATATTTTAAAATACCGAGATTTTCAAAACTTTAAAACATAATAATAAAAGCCTTAAGATTTTATTAGGATTGATATATAAGTATAAGAAAAACTAAACTAGTTAAATAAAATTATAAAATATTATTAATATTACATAAAATTATATTAATTGTAATCAAATTGTTCAAAAAATTCTTTAATTTAAATAATTAATTTATTATCTATTTAATTATGTTAAATTAATTAAAAATAATACTTAATTTTTTAAGTTTTAATTTATTATTATAAAATAAAATTTAATAATATATTTTTTATAAAATAAAATAAAAAATAATAGAACTAAACATAAATAATAATATATTATATTTTACCATATAAATTTAATAATAATAGATTTATTATATGATGAATCTTTAAGTATAAATTTAAATATAATTTATATATATTATTCAAAGTTCATTCTTAAAAAAATTGAAAAGTTATGTGTGATGCATATATTTTTTTTTTTTACTTATATTAATATAAGTTGTCTTTTTAATAATGTGCTGGCAAGAGAACCGTGCGATCGTGCAGAATAGTTAAAAATGTTTAATAAATATAATATAGTGATGTATTTAAGTGTAGTATACGAAATAAAAAAATTATTATAATTGAAACAATGTTATTAATAAAAGTTCTCGAGTGGACTTGGCAGAAGAAGACGACTTGTCTTTTTAGAATAAAAGTTCTCGAGTGAAAAATTGTAAAATATGCTTAATCCAAGACTTAAACCGACTATCATTTAAGTAGTGAATCACGCATATAACCACTCGAATATCTTCTAATTTTGAGGCTTTTGATTTTTTGAGGCCCTAAATCGTGGGTTTGGTTGTTCTGACCCAAGACTAGTTCTAAAACAATTGATATATACGGTGTAATTTCTATACGGTGTAGCAAAATAAGTGTAACCATAGTAGGGGTGCTAAAAAATATGGTTAATTGAATTGTATACTAGAATTGAACTGAATTGCACCATAAAAAAACTGAATCACTTAAATGGTTAATGAACTAACCATTTAATTTAAACAATTCAAATTCAGTTCAAAACTAGTTCAAAACCAGTTTTCTTTTATAAACTGGTTTAATTATATAAATTAATTTTTTATAAAAAAATAAAAAATCATATTTTTTCCAAAAAATATTTAAAAAAAATCCGAAAAATAAAAAAAATCTGAAATTATAAAAATATTTTTTTCTTGAAAATAAAACAAAATCTGAAAATAAATTATTTCCTAAAAATTTAGAAAAAAATTTCAAAAAAAAAAAAAAAACTGATTATATTATATGAACAATGATGGCTAAATATAATATATTTTGTACTATACATAATAGTGTCAATTTTTCCTTTGCCAAGTTGCAAATATCTAATGGTAATTTAAGTTTTGTGTCCACTTAAAATAGTTAATTTGTTTGACTGAACATATGACTAAATTAGTTCTTTTATTTTGATTAATTAATTTTAAGAAGTTTAATAATTTATTAATGATTTCATAATCTCATATAAGTCATCAATAAAATTTGGATTTGCAAGAAAATTTTAGTGTTTCAGAGTAAAGGAAAATATTCTTTGAGAACAATTGAAATTCAATGTGTGCATCAACACAATGTGATTAAGCAGTTTATAAAATAATATGATTTTAA
The DNA here is from genome assembly GCF_029867415.1 of Vicia villosa. Classification (NCBI taxonomy): domain Eukaryota; kingdom Viridiplantae; phylum Streptophyta; class Magnoliopsida; order Fabales; family Fabaceae; genus Vicia; species Vicia villosa. The sequence goes on from NC_081181.1 coordinate 216,834,015, forward strand.
AAAAAATAGTTGAGATCACATAATGTTTATAAATGGTTTTTCAATTTTTTTATTTTAAATTTTTAAAAAATAATCGGAAAGAATATGTGTGCAGTTCCATGGAGATTTCAATTGGTTTATCTGCGCATTTGTGGATTTTCGATTTTCAAAACACCAACCGAAACAAAGATATATATATATATATATATATATATATATATATATATATATATATATATATATATATATATATATATATATATATATATATATATATATATATATATATATATATGATGGCATATCATATGAGAATGACTTTTTTATATGAGAATGTGAGAATGAATCTGAACCATTGAATTTTAAAATAAATGGTGGAGATTATATGTGAATCTTTTTTTTGCTCTCTCCTACTTCATTTATTTTAATAATGGAGGAGAGAGAAAAAAGATACACACATAATCTCCACCATTTATTTTAAAATCCAATGGTTCAGATTCATTCTCACATTCTCATATAAAAAAGTCATTCTCATATGATATATATATATATATATATATATATATATATATATATATATATATATATATATATATATATATATATATATATATATATATATAAGGAGGGTTATATTGACTCCAAGAGTAAGTGTTCAACACTTACTCCAAATCATAACCATTGATTTTCATTAATCTAACGGTTTTAATTGTTCATTTAATCTAGTTATTTTTGGAAATATTTTTCTATATAAAATTTTAATTAAAACCGTTGGATTAATGATAATCAATGGTTATGATTTAGAGTAAGTGTTGTACACTTACTCTTGGAGTCAATATAACCCTCCTCTATATATATATATATATATATATATATATATATATATATATATATATATATATATATATATATATATATATATATATATATAGGGGACGACTCAGGTGAGAACACTTGGTTATTATGAGAAATGAGAACAATGAATCACGACCGTTAAATTTTGATTTTTTTATTTTAATGGACTAGATTGATTTCTCTTTCTAAAATCTTTAATATGTATTTTAAATCAATATAGAAAGAGAAACCAATCCAGTTCATTAAAATCAAAAAATCAAAATTTAATGGTCATGATTCATTGTTCTCATTTCTCATAATAACCAAGTGTTCTCACCTGAGTCGTCCCCTATATATATATATATATATATATATATATATATATATATATATATATATATATATATATATATAGGGGTGATCAAAACCAAACCAACCCAATAGAAAACCGCAAACCAAACCAAACCAAATCGAAACCGCAAAAAACCGCATTTGGTTCGGATTAGTTTGGGTCAGTTTTTACAAAACCGCACGGTTCGGTTCGGTTTGCGGTTTGTATTTTGTAAACTGAACCAAACCGAATCAAACCGCACTATGTTACAACCTAAATTTTACTAACTCACATCCAACCCAAACTTAAACTTATTATACATTAGCATTATGATTACGAACAATTTTCTCATCCTTACACATATAATTTCAGTCCCGATCTTCTAAAATCTTTAATAACATTATCGCACATTCTTTGCCACATACATCTTCCCTCTTCTTCTATAATCTCTACTCTCTTATATTCTTTCTTTTTCACCTTCTCATTTTTATGTAAATGTTCCGTATTTCAGTTTCGTTTTTATCGCATATCTTCTTCTTTAATCTCTCAACACTTTTTTTCTTTTTCACTTTCACTAATCTTTCGTCTCTTCTATTTTTTTTGTTTCGTTATAATAATTTTTATATTGTTTTATGCTATTATTTTATGTTTAATATTCCACTTTTGTCTAATTTAATTTTTACATATTAAATGAAAAATTGTTGTCAAAATATGACGAGTTTTGTTGTTATTTGATAGTGTATAAATGTATAAATACAAAATTATGTTATCATCTATATGTGTACGTATGGCTCAATAAAACATTTGTAAAAAACCGAACCAACCGAACCGAACCAAACCGCATTAGTTTGGTTTGGTTTGGTTCGGATTTTTTTTAAAAGCCAACCGAACCAAACCAAACCGCAGTATTTTTTCTCTTGCGGTTCGGATGATTTTTTTTGTCAAAACCGCCCAAACCGCACCGCGAGCACCCCTATATATATATATATATATATATATATATATATATATATATATATATATATATATATATATATATATATATATATATATATATATATATATATATATATATATATATATATATATATATATATATATATATATATATATATATATATATATATATATATATATATATATATAGGGGACGACTCAAGTGAGAACACTTGGTTATTATGAGAAATGAGAACAACGAATCACGACCATTAAATTTTGATTTTGTTGATTTTAATGAACTGGATTGGTTTCTCTTTCTATGTTGATTTAAAATAAATACTAAGGATCATAGAAAGAGAAACCAATCCAGTCCATTAAAATCAACAAAATCAAAATTTAATGGTCGTGATTCATTGTTCTCATTTCTCATAATAACCAAGTGTTCTCACTTGAGTCGTCCCCTATATATATATATATATATATATATATATATATATATATATATATATATATATATATATATATATATATATATATATATATATATATATATATATATATATATATATATATATATATATATATATATATATATATATATATATATATATATATATATATATATATATATATATATATATAGCATATCAAGTGAGAGCATTTTATAATAAGAGATGAGAGGAACAAATATCAACCATTGGATTCATCAAGAGAGAGAAATTAATAGCCACATTAATGTATTAACATTCTCTCTCTTGATGAATCCAATGGTTGATATTTGATCCTCTCATCTCTCATTATAAAATGGTCTCACTTGATATGCTCCCTATATATATATATATATATATATATATATATATATATATATATATATATATATATATATATATATATATATATATATATATATATATATATATATATATATATATATATATATATGGGATGACTCAAGTGAGAACACTCGGTTATTATGAGAATAATGAATCAAGACCATTAAATTTTGATTTTGTTGATTTTAATGAACTGGATTGATTTCTCTTTCTATGATCCTTAATATTTATTTTAAATTAATGTAGAAAGAGAAACCAATATAGTCCATTAAAATCAACAAAATCAAAATTTAATGGTTGTGATTCATTGTTCTCATTTCTGATAATAACCAAGTGTTCTCACTTGAGTCGTCCCCTATATATATATATATATATATATATATATATATATATATATATATATATATATATATAAAAGATGTTTATTAAAATAAAATTTCAAAATAGATTAATTTTAAAATAATTTTGAATATAAAATTGGTTATATAACTATAAATTGGTTTTAAACCGGTTTATATATACAAACTGGTTTTAAACTGGTTTAAATATACAAACCGGTTTAAATCAATTTATAATTGAATTAAAACTGTTTTAACAATTAACTGAATTGTTATTAATGTGGTTATTAAAAACTGAACTGAACCATTTATGTGGTTCGATTCCGTGCAGTTTATGAATGAACACTCTTATATCATAGCACAACTCTTTATATTATTATCTCTAATGTATAATCTCATATAGAGAGGAAGATGCACTACTTTCTTTTCTTAGCTAAGATCCCACTATGCCGTATATCTCGTAGGCTGCTTCCTAGTTTAGTTTCGAACAAAATCTTTTTAAATTCTCTTGAGCGTCACGCTAAGAAAGATTTAGTGGGAGTAATCTTTCCTTTTATTTATGTTTTTGGTCCAATATAAAATACGGAAAAGAAATCATCCACGCCTCCTTATTACTTTTAGCACTGCCAAATTACTTAAATTGTTCAAGAATCTTAGAATTTAGATTTTAGATTGTAAGGTGACTTCTACTTATAAATATTTATTAAGTTGGTACAAAATGGATTTATACTTTTAAAGTAACACATTTCATCTTATAAGTTGGTTGTATAGTGGTGAATTAGGTCAAATTCTTAATTCTAATATGAAATTAGAGTTATCGAACAAGTATGATTTACCCACCACTAATATTTACATACCAAATTTAATAGTATCGAATGTGATGAGGTGTATTGGGAAATTCTCAAACCCTAAATTGATAAGAAATAGCAATTTTATAGAATGACATTTTCCATCTTATAAATTAGTTTGTTATGAACGAATTAGGTCAGACTCTAATTCTAAATATCAACCTATAAAACATAGACTCTGACATGGACATCGTGATACGACATGACCACTCCGACACCGATAATTTTAAAATCATAAAAATATTGACACCGCTTCACGTAAGATAATATTTGTGCTTCATTTTTATTCATATATTACTAAAAGTTAAAAATATTCTAATTAAAATTAATATTGTTAATTTTTATTGATTAGATTGTTTCAATACATGTTTAAACTTTTTAGATGTGAGACTTATAAAAAAATTATAAATGTGTGTTGAAAAAAAAAAACAACTATTTTGTTTGAAGTATTTATCTGAGTTGTTTGATATTTGTGGTATGAATGTCATACAAAGGTCGGATATTAATTAAAAGAGTGTCGAAATAAAGAAAAAAAATCAATTTTCAAACGATATTTGTCTGACTTTTCCAACACTTATTTGACTTTTCTAATACATGTCATACGAGTGTTATACCAATATCAGACACCGACGCGTCTTGGATACCGTGATACACATAATTAGAGGTGTTTGTGCTTCGTAAATACCAACCTATAAACTTCCGAACTTATGGTGTTCTTAGAATATAATCTGGTTGGTGTTTAATTTTGAAGTATCTCTATCAATTTTTATGAGCCTTAAGACTTGTAGACATGTATAAGATATTTGAATCTTATGAAGTATATATTATTCCAAACAAATTATATATATTAATCTGCTGCTCAGCTTTAACGAACCAGTTATAAGACTGTGATCACCATGATAAGTGCACTATTGTTCCCCACTTGACCTTTCCTAGCTCTCAAGGGAAACGTTTTAAAAAATTGGAATGGAAATAAGCTAAGTGGAAATCTAGGTAGATCCCATTTTAATTTAATCGTGCATGGCAGAATTCTTTTATTTCAATGCCTGGTTCTGAGTTTCACGTTGAAACCAATGCCACTAACAACCAGCACAAGCACACACATATTAAGACTTATGAATTTTTTAATAGTTTTGTGATTACGACTTAGTTAGGTAAGAGTTTGAGGAACTTTTAATGATACAAGAGTTTTTATAGAAAAAGATAATATAAGAATATTGTCTTCATTTGTGGAAAAAAGAAAGTATATTGTCTTTACATGCTATTGCATAGGATGAAGCCCTTGATTGATGTCAATAATATATTTTGGTGCGTGAAAATTAATATGATTTGGTGAGAGTTGAATTATTTTTTTATTAATGAGAAAAAAAAAACAAAGGAAAATTAAATTCTTGAGAGTTAAATTCTCATAGACTCATATATTAATTAAGAGGGATAAATAAACGACACTCTCAACTCCTAAATATATAATTAATACTTCCAATTTAGTAACTCAATTAGTATTGGCATTCCCTTTGCATAAGTTGTGATCAAGGACAAACTACCACGCTTTATGAATAAGAGATTATAAGAAATAATTTATGAGAAGTCATGAGAGGCATATAAAGATAAGTAAATTGTACACCCTCTTGAATAAACTTCACAGCCGATTGAGAGTCAGACTCCGGTGAGAGTTGAATGATATTGTATATCATCTATATCGAGTGAGATTGAGAGAGATTCATTTTTTCACTCTAAATCTTCTTTCTGTGGTTCATCATATCAAAAGGAGCTCGAGAAAGTGAAATTTAAGGTAAAGTTTATTCTATTCAATCCTTATTCCATATATTATGTTATTTTTGAATTTAAAAACAGGTCACGCGGTAACCGGAGTTATATTTTCGATTTGCATTTGAACAAAACTAGAAGTACATTTTCAGTTTTCTATCTGTGTTTATTTTCCAACAGAACTGATGATTATGTAGTCTATTACATTAGGTATGGTGTATCACGATAACATTCCCAAACCTAATGTGTCTCAAGTTGTTTCACCTCTCGTATCTCCTATGGTAACTAAGGTGGTAGATATTCATGAGCATTTTGAAAATGAAGAAGAGATTGAATTTCATGACGACATGTTGCATTGGATTCGAACAGAGACAATGAAACTAGGATTTGGTGTTGTGATTGGAAGATCCGATAATGGTACGTCTAGAAGAAATGTATCTATGACTTTGACATGCGAAAGAAATGAGAAATATATTTGTCGTATCCAAAAACTGAAACACGACGACAACGGTTCAAGAAAATGTAAATGCCCGTTTAAGTTGCGTGGTTATCATTTGGCAAATAACAAATGGAGATTTAATGTGATATGTGGTTTACACAACCATGATCTAAGTCAAAAGTTGGTCGGTCATCCAATTGCATGTCAACTTCTTTCGGATGAGAAGATATGTGTATTTGACATGAATTTGAGCTTAGTACCGCCCAAGAACAATCTTGCACCTTGAAGCGCAAAAGACCCGGGAATACATCAAATATCAAACAAGTTTACAATAGGCGCTATCAAGAGAAAGTAAAGAGAAAGTTGAAGAAATATATAACGCTCTTGTACCAAGCGTGAGTGGATTCGCACCGGAGGAAAAGTTGATGTGTTTCCCTGAAATGGGTAATCTAATAACAGGTGCGTATGAGAGGGTATGTATCAATCTTACGAGATAAGGTTTTTCGGAGATTTTTTTCCCTCTGCGCACTGCTCCAAGTGCAAACTTCAATGATCATATCATATGTGTTGGGTGGATTTCAAATCTGCGGTATTTTTTTCAAACGTAATTGAAACTGTGATGTCCTATACCACCTACATCACCGGAGTGGGCGATTCATTTCACAATGTCGTCTGAGACTTTGCCAGACCAATTCATTGAAAGGATGCAAGACTACAACAAGTTGAACAAAATGGAAATAGAAAAAAATAGAGAAACGTCAAAAGGGGTGCCTCTGGTGGATTTGGACGACGATAATTTTTTTTGAATCATTTTCGTAGTTAGATCTCATTTATGCTATCTTTTTCATGTATTATGATGTGGAAATATAGCCATTTTTGTAGTTTGGTCAAAATACAATATTTCAATACATGAATTTTATTTTCTAATGTTATTGTTTCTGTTCTGTTTCTATTTTATCAGCTTCAGGGCACTAACCGAAAATATATTTCTGGTATAGAATCGGAGTTACACTTCCGGTTTTCCCTCTGACAAAAGTAGATAGGATTTGTATGGTTCATGTTTGCATCCACCTATCATAAATAACCTCATTTGTCATATTTCTTCTTAACACAACACCAAAAACCAGAAATGAACATGAAAATGAACATCGAATGGCATGTTGGAGTTGTCCACTTTACTGGAACCACACCATCAAAGGAATTTAAGATCACCATGTACACCCCGATTGTACCTTATGGCGCCAATCGCAAAGTTGAAAAGATCGAGTACCGCTCGCCATCTGTTGACACAGAGGGGAAGCTTGTGTTCATCAACCGTGAGTTGAATAACAGTGTTGATATGCGGGACTATGTGGAACATGGTTGTTAAACTCACGGGTAGACCCGTAAACTCGTACGAGTTTACGAGTCTAGGAAGCATAAACGAGTAGACTCGCACATAGAATCATTTTTTGATAGACTCAAGTAGACTCGCGAGTCTATCATGAGTTTACGAGTCTATAAGTTATTTTATTTTATTTTTTTAAACCAATAAAGGTCCAAATTCCCCAAAGGATTTTATTTTTTATTTTCTAAAAAGTCCTTATTTTGTTTTGGTTGTACAAGAATTAGAAAGTCTCTCTCTCTCCCTCTCTCTCTCTTCTTCTCTCTCTCTCTCTCTCTCTCTCTCTCTCTCTCTCTCTCTCTCTCTCTCTCTCTCTCTCTCTCTCTCTCTCTCTCTCTCTCTCTCTCCCTCCTAGTCTCTAGTATGAGTTTTCTATGGGGATATGACTCCAAAATTAAAGAGGTTTGCAATTCGTGTCCAAAGCTTAACTTGTAGCTCCTCTAGTTTTGAAAGGAATTGGAGTAATTGTTAGTTATTTGTTTATAGACTACATTTTTTATTTTTTAGAAACATTGACTAGGATTAATATTTACTTTGCAATTTCATGCAAAGAGAAAAATATGTTGCATGAAAAAGATAAATAATTTGGTTTATGCGATATGCAATTTGAAGTTGAAAAGTAGTAAAGGAAAAGTAAAGAGTGTTGTTATTTCATTTTAAGATATTCATTCAGATGATGAATGGATAAGTGAAGATCCTAATGAAGAAAATGTTCAAATTGTAGTTATTGTTGAGCAAGATGATGTTACTGTTAACAATGTTGTGTAAGTTGATGTTGTTGTTATTAATGTTATGCAATGGTGGGGTGACAATGTTGAGTTATGTGAAAGTGGAACTTGAAGCAATCCAACAATGGTTAATGATGAAGTTGATTCATTTGGGGTAGAGTTTGATAATGATACTCAAGATACCAATGAAGAAGATGGTGATAATATTGGTGGTAATGATTTCACTGGAACTTTCGATGATTAAAATTATTAGCATATCTGTTTTATGATTATTTTTTTTTGCTAGTAGCCAATTAGAAATATATTAGTACTTTAAGTCTTTGACTACATACTCTACTATTTTATTTGTTTTATTTTTGAGTTTTTTTGCTAAGAAATTTGTTATAGAGTATGAAATTTAAATTTTAATGTTAATTGGTGTTCTATATATATATTTGTGCCATATATGAGGTATTTACAAGTGTAAAAATTTAGGAGTGTGCCATATATGTGTCACTTACAGGTTTTTGAAAGTTATTTTTTATTTTCCATAGTCTCGTACGAGTTTGCGAGTTGAGTCTACGAGTCGAGTCTATGGACCCTTTACGAGTCTGAGTAGACTCGCGAGTTTGACAACCTTGATGTGGAATACTTATACCAGTTTCGAGGAGAAGGTTCCGATCGAACTAGATGCGACTATTTCAAGATCGGTCGATGATATTATCATGATGTTGCAACGTCCACGCGAACCTTGATTTATAATGTTTGCTTGTTGTTAAAATCCTTACTCTATATGTTTATGTTATAATTCTTTATGTAATGTTTGTTTATTGTGATAATGGTGTTATTTACTAATGTTATTCTAGTTTCTAACTAGAACAAAACTGTAGTTATATCGCTGGTACAAAACCGGAAATATATTTTCGGTTCCAATGTAGAGTTTTTCAGTTTTTGGTGCGCACCACTTTCAGTTTTGAGGGACATTTATGGAATTTGACGTGGTGGGCTAGAAAAACATGGGATGGAATAAGAATCTCCATAATGTTTAACTTAGAATTAGTTTATCCTTCTCATCTAAAGAGAGACTGGAATGAAAGCTCACTGCAGCTTGCAGCTGTACATGATTTTGGCTTTCAAGCAAGGAAGTGTAATCCTTCTCTTTTCACACTTATCACACCCACCTACCCCATATTCATGTTAATCTATGTATTTGACATTATTGTAGCTGGAAACTTCCAGTCTCACATTCAACAATTGGTTTTAAACATGAATGCTCACTTCTCCTCACTAAAACAACTAGGAAACCTAGTAATTGAGGTATCTCTCCAATGGCATCATATTCTTTTCTCAAACAAAGTGCATTAGAGATATTCTGGCTAAGACAAACATGAGTGATGTTAAATACTTACCCTATGGTTGCTAATTTCAAACTCTCAAAAGTGAGACCTGATTATCTTAGTAACCCAACCTACCATAGGTGTGTTGTTGGTGCCTTCAAATATGTCATCATATCGAGACCAGAAATCAGTTTATCCATGTCAATTTTTCTCTCAACCTCTTGAAATCCATCAGAATGCATTCAAAAGAATTTTGAGATGCCTTAGAAGTACTCTTCATCATCGATTGTTGTTCAATTCAGCTACACACTCAAAACCACTATTCATCATGCATTCTTTGATGTTGATTGGGGAACTGATCCAAATGATAGGAAGGCACATCAGGGTTTTGTATCTATCTTAGATCAAATATTGTTTCTTGTTGATTTTAGAAACAAATATAATGGCTAGGTCTAGCACTAAAACTGAGTAGATATGTTTAAGCTGACATAATAACAAAGGTTCTTTGGATGCAATCTCTTCTACTAAAACTCAGAGTTCCTCTTACTCTTACTACTCGACATAATAACAAAGGTTCTTTGGATGCAATCTCTTCTACTAAAACTCGGAGTTCCTCTTACTACTCATCATATCTTGTGACAATTTTAACATGGTGCATCTGTGCCACAATCCATTTTTATTTGCCAAAACAAACTATATGGAACTGGATATCTTTTTTCTTAGAGAGAGAATGATTGATAAGACCCTACTAGTTCAACACATCTAGCTACAAATCAATATGTAGATATGGTGATGAAACCACTTTCTTTTCTCAGATCCTAACTCTACTCTCAGATTCCTAACTTTAGGAGACAAACTGAGAGTTGTTAGCAAGAGTACTCTCCCATAGAGAGATTCTCCTAGATTTGAATGGGAGATATTAGAGTAAATACACATAGAGTATTAGCAATAAATGTAATTGTTTTGTTTATGTTTAGCAAAATAGATTAGAACGCAATTATAACAAACTCTACATTGAGTCAGCATAAGTTGTACATAATCATTATAAATAGCAGTTGGTTATTTCCTATAATCACGTAATCCTTTTCTATCAGTTCTACAATAGATTAATAATAAAATTCTCTCTTTCTTGCTTCTAGATTGTTCTAGATGAAGAACACTTCACTCTCTATTTTTGAATACTTTCAAGTATCTAACTATGAGAAAACCTAAACACACTAGAGAGGTTTTAAAATAGATTTTAGACTACATTACCTGGGAATTCCTTCAAAGAGATGAGGGAAACCTAGCTCCTTGCCTTCATCTATAAAAAGGAAGGAGGTACTTGGGTTGTTTTTTTCACAAGTAAACTCACAAGGTATTGAACCATAAATATCTCACTAAATGATATCAATGTATACAATCTAACTTTTTAAACTAGATCAAGCTCATTTAATGCATTTTATTACTATTTTACTACACATTAATAGATTCGATAAAGATAAGCACAATAAGTGATGTCTCATCAATAACCAACTTGTTTGAGATCTCTCCTACAAACTGCATGGTTAAAAGCAAATAATATGCTACCGAAAATGGCAATAATACATGTAAAGAAGGGAAAATGGTAAAATCTGAATGCAACATCCATATCACAATATTATATAAGCAAAAAGCAAAACTTGGCGCCTATTATCAAATTTTAGCAAAGGTTATGCAAATGAACAAACTAAATTTCCAATGAACTACTAGTCCCCAAAACACTAGCCAAAAACACTTAGAATACAGTTTGTTTTTCAAAGTTGTTACAAATGACCATGTAGATAAGAAAACAATAACACGCAACTGAAGAAAGAAGCATGCTGTCAACTTCCAGTAGCAAGTCTACACAGATCAACGGTAACAGGCGAACCAATCCTTACATTTTAGTTGTATGTTCTTCACTTCACAAAAGCAAGATATGAGAAGCCAGATATGAATCACAACATTTCCTGTGACTTCCGCACACATCGGCTAACCTTTTTCTTGAAATCGTCCCTCCTGTCTCTCCACTCCTTCTGCAAATATGAATACAACAAGAGTCTAAGAAATTTTTTGAAACAATACTCCAAACTGTCAAGATTGAAGCAATTTAAAACGCATCAATCAAAATATTAGTAAAAGCAATGTGTATCTCTAGCAGTGTTTTTCCAAAATAAAAAAATTATAGGATAATATGTTATATCCTCTAGTACTCAAACAAATGACAGTGTAGAATATGTTCAATCCTTGAGCAGCAGTGTCGTCAAATTTCACCCTTGGAGTTATAGCCTGGCAGACTTTGTGCCACGGTGCCACCATCCATAGGCCGCAGTACCTATTATGTCACACAATGTTTCTGCCAAAGGCTGCGCACCGTGTTTATATGGCAGATTTTTGGCTGGCTGCCATAATCCGCCATTCTTCATTGATAACACTAGGTAGTAGGACAAACCATATTTTTATTTTGGCTCAAATGGGGCATCAAAAAAGTCATCTGGTCAGATTGAGGTAGAACAGAAACAGTGCACAATGAAGACTGACATCCTAAAACTAATGCTTATCATGTCAGATAATGCCAACATGCAGGCATGTCAACCACATCATAAACATTAATATTCAGCATGCTGCAACCTGCTCGTGAAGATTTAACGCTTCCCTTACAATGAGACCGTGTAAAGCTGCAGATCGGAGTGCATTCACCGGTCTCGCTGCTATAATTGAGACCTTTGTAGCACCACCAACACCTCTGAGCAAAGAAATGTATGGTGTTGGACAATGACACGACACTGACACAAGGGATTGCGCTCAATTTATTCATTTTTCAAATTATTACCGATGTTGACGTGTCAGTGTCCCTGTCATATCTTTGCTTCATAGTGACAATTGGACTTCTAACCTAATGCTACAAATCCCTAGCCAAGGGTAGCAAGGGATCCCAGTACATATACCTGCCCAGAAGGAATCTTAAGACAAGAAATATCTCTCAGCAGAAATTAAATTTTAAGGAAACTATAAAAAATAGGCCAAGGAAGTGTGTTTTTATTCGGTCAACTAGTAGTGACCCACTGACCCTAGTAGCCAAGATTACGCCTATCAGTATGATCAGGCCTGGTCTTTTTTTAGTTTAACACATATTTTAAACATGTCTTATAAATTATGAAATGATGGATTAGTTATAAGATTATGGTTTATATAAATATATTTAAAACATCCGTATTTTTTTTTATAAAAAGTATTCGTGATGTGAATTAGTTATGGTGAGCAGGGTGTGGTGTTAATATTATCTTCTGGGACTAGGTTGGATTCTCATCCCGGAACTTGTGGGGCAGTTAGGAGTGTTAAGTGTTTTCTTGAAGTGTAAGGCAGAGTTGTGTTAAGCAAAACCCTGTCTCTACTTGCTTCATTGCCAAGCCATCTGACAGGCCTAAGAGAAAAACATTCTCATATTTTTCTTCTGTGCTTCATAACTCCAATTACAAAAATTGGGTTTCATTTAAATCTAATGTAGCATGTGTAGTGCCTAAACTACGATATTGATATTATTTTTCAGTTGTATTTAACACTCGGAAAATCCATCTTTTCTAAAGATAGAATTTATCTCACTTTGTTATCTACTCAATTATGCTTATGCAATTCCACATCTCACTCTTATTAAATACTCGATCTTAGGAAAATGTTTACGAAAATATTTGGAGAATATGCAGCAAGAAACCAATCTAAGGACAAAAGTTTGTTTTACTACTATATATAAAATAACAAAGTTGGTAAAGCTAAGAGCTGGCGCGATTGTCAAGATAAATATCGGTTTGCCATTACTTCTCTAGGATGCATATGTAAGTATATAGAGATAAGTGTGCCGGAGATTGCAATAAAAAATCATGTAAATAAGGAAAAAGGTCAAACTTACCGCAGCTTCAACATTTGCAGGAGATTCATCATTGGGACCAGAAAGCATCGATATGATACTCAACACTATACTCTCTACCTGCAAGACAGCACACAAAAAATATTTATTAGAGGGACCTAAAAGATTTACAAGTAGCAAGTATGTCATATCACTTATGATCGACAAGAAGTGCCATACCATTTCCAAAGGATATTCAACAAGTTATCATTAATGCCTGACCAACATTAAAATTATTAATGTTTAAATTAGCTTTATGACGTTAAATATTATTTGTTCTCATTCAAGAAAATACCGATGTCGGCTCTCCTTCAACTTATATCAGATCTAGGTTATACTAGACTCGGTTTGCTAAATAACCTAAGCCATGGCTTTTTATAGTATTTAGCTAAAAAAAACAGACAGAAACCAATCCAATAGCCTTTAAGGCCTACCAAATCAATCTATTTAAAATTTTAAGTATGTCAGCTTACGTATGAAGTTGAGCCTATAAGTTTATTTAGTGATAACTTTATGACTTATTTAAAGGAAATAATACAGACTAGGTTTTCAAAGAGGCTTTCAAGTCGAGCCAGGCTTTTGCAAAAGCAAAGCCAGGTCTGAAACAACAAATTTATAGAGGGTGAACATTTCAGACGCTCATGCATTAGAAAAAATGACTTAAGTGTTTTTAATTACAGATGGCAAGCAAATAGTGGTTTGTTCAAATTATTCTACGCAATGCAACAGTGCTACAGTGCCGCTAATTCATAGTATTTTATACTTAATAGCATATCACAGAGAAAAAGTGTTCTGTACAAATTCCGCTATCAAATAGTGTTATAGTGTTTTGCAGAAACAGCAGTATTTCATAATACAAACCATTTGTCAATGCAGAATTACCAATTGAGTAATAAAAAGCAGAATTCTCATTATTGAAATAAATAAAATGAATTTATGGTTTTATGTTTTCACATACAGTATGAACAGGTGTCCAGCGCTCACTTGCTAGCTCATAACCATTTGGGTCATCACCAGGAGGATGAAGAATCGATATGCAAACCCGCCCATCAGGATATACTGCAAATAGAAACAACATCATTCAACTTCATGTTTTAACCACTGCAACATCAAAAATGAGAAAAACCTATGATGCCCGGACACAGTGATACACTATTCCTCAAAATTCATGCTTGAGCAAAACATATTTGCAAATGCCAATAAAATTCAATGAAATAACCTTGCTATCCTTAAAAATTTAAGGGTAATATCATTTACGACTGACGCAGCCGGAGCGGCCGCTTTGACGTGGCGTCGTTCTGAATCCAATCCCATTATTGGGCTCGTTCCAGCCGAGTCACCCATATGTGACGGAACGGCACGGCCTGACGCGGTTTTTTTCAATTTTCTGTTCCGTGCCGAATAACGGCTGGAATGGCCGAATTCAATAACAGAGCCGGCCGCTTTGCGGTACCGTTATAGCTAATTATGGCGGAAAACCCGATATTCAGCCCATATTTACCATTGTGGCGAGCCCAAAAACCGCCTGTATATCCACCATTGCAGCCATGGTGTGGTGCCGCTATTTGATAAGACTGTGTGGTACGAGTATTGGATACGAGATGTATAGAGTACGCTACACAACATTTTCACATATTTGTGCATGAGAGAGAAAAACCAACCATTAGGATGCCATATCTCCGAGGTGAACTTCACAGACGGTGGACTGTTAGGGTAGTTCTGCGGAAAGCTCATAATGGCATTGAAAAATCCTCCCTCACTACAAGTAAATTCAAGAATCAACAAACAAATAAGCTGAGTGATCACAGAAAGTAAACAAAATTAAAACTCTTAAAACACTAAACTCTAAAAGCAATCTAATAAGAGGAATTAAATCAAAGATCAGAGCATTCAGTTCAATCCTCATGAAACTATATCATCAACACAAAAAAATAAAAAACAAATTAAGAATCACAAAAACCGAAACCACGACACAAAGAATCCAATAAATCACAACTAAAAACCTAAGTAACAACAGAAAATCATATCAATTAATCTATTGATAATAAAAGAGCTTACTAAAGAGTATCAGGTGGTCCAATTATGGTTACACTCCATTCAAAAATGTTGGTTTCGTCGACCAAACCAGCGGAAAAGCCATCGACAGGGTGTTTGCAAAGATCTGCAACAAAAGTAAGGTTAATCAGAACAAAGCGGAAAATCCACGCGAATACAAAAACTCAATAAAATCAAAAAAACAAACGGTGAAAAGAAAGTGGAATTGATTACCTTTGAGCTGTTTTTGAAGGAGGAGGCTTGCTTGAGAGGCCATAGAAACGAAAAAGGAAGAGAGTTTTGAGAGTTGGAGGAGGGTTTGCTTGAGATTGTGAACAAACAAACAAACCAGAAAGAGAAGTTCTAAAGCCCACACTTTGATTATTTGTATCATTCAATTATTATTATTATAAAAGAGTTTAATTATATGGTTTTTAATTCAATGTACAAGTTAAATTAAGTGAATATCTTTTTATGATATAGATCAATCGTGGAGTTAGTTTCTAGAAATTATTTTGTTACAATATTAAATTACTATACCCCGTCAATATCTACTTATAAGACTTTTTTTTTATGTGTAGTATGTTAACTTAATGTAATATTTTCTTCAAATTTCAATATACATGAATGGATGATTTTTTTACGAAACTATCCTATTAAATTTGTTAGTGGAAAAAGTAAATTTGTTTTTTCTATTATATTATATTATTAAATGTAAGGGTATTGGTGTAAAACTAATATATTACTTATAAATTTATTGTTACAATTATTTTTTTTAATCAAAAGGACTCTGTATTAATTCAAAAATCAAAGGAAAACAAGACGATTGCACGGATTTAGTTCCCAAAAAGACAAAACAACTATATTCATATTATCTACATTGTTTTTAAAAAAATTATCATTGTGATACTTCTAAATGTCGTAGATAGTTTCAATCACGGCCAATTTATGGATAGAAGCTTTATGACCTTTTCCTTTACCATTTCTGATTATCCATTTTAGCTATTCACACCATTCTCAAGGTTGATGCTTCATCTGAATCCACTCAAGAACCTTTTTCCAAATGTTGGACAGAACACTGCAGCTAAAGAAAAGATAATTGTGAGTCTTTTCTCTGTTGTAGAAGCAGCAAATATTTATGTCTAATAAGCCAAATCGCATTAGACGATCCTTAGTAGGAATTCGACCGTGACAAACTAGCCAAAGTGTCATTATGGCTCGAGGTCTTGCAGAGTTGCCACAAAACAGTCTTCTCCAGTCAATCTCGTTTAGCTTTTCATAACACATATTTAAATACATGGGTTTCATACTGAACTTATTCCTATTCATCATCTGATCCCATTCTGTTTGCATATTGTTCACATGAAATCTTTGCTTGAGGATGGATTTCATGATCCAAGAATGGTTCAGGTGATAAGGAATCTCCATAATCTTAGCTTTTTTTTAAGTAGTACATGTGAACCCATTTTACCCACATATTATCAACTTTATCACTCAAGCTCCAAAGCAACTTCATCATGGTGATGTTATTTCAAATATGAAGGTCAATAACATTCAACCCACCATACTTCCTAGGGATGTAGATTTTCTTCCAAGAAATTAGGCTCTTCCTACTTTTTCCAGAGCCCTTAGACCAGAGGAAAGTTCTACGAATTGTGTCAATTTTATTGATGACAAACTTAGGCAACATCTAATAATTTGTTACAACAAAAGTAAACACTCTTACTGAGTTGTACACGTCCTGCATAGCTCAACAACTTGGTACTCCACTGGTTAATCTTACCTACTATGCTATCCACGAGGCTAAGATAATGAGAAATAAAAAGCTACTTACTTGTCAAAGGCACTCCAAGATATTTGAAAGGAAAAGGACCTTCCTTAAACCATGTCATCTTGATAAAATCATCTTTGGTATGGGCATCAACACCCCCAAAGTAAATCTTGTATTTACTCGGATTAACCACCACATCAGTTGTATCATAAAAAGTCTTTAGGCTCCCCATTAACATTTCAATTGATCTGAAATCACCTCTAGCAAAAAGAAGGACATCATCACCAAAAGCCAAATAAGTAATACTGAGGTTTTCACATTTGGCATGATGGTTGAAATCATGGATTTTTTTTGCATCCTATGAAAAAACCTATTGAAATACTCTATGATGATTACAAACAACAAAGGGGATAGGGGTCCTCTTGTCTAATACTTCTTATAGCTTGTAGAACTTTGGTATGGTTGCAATTTATATTAAACCTGTACGAGACATATGTAACAGTTGACATGATCCAACTAACAAACTGCCTAGAGATACTTGTCTCCAGAAAAATACTCTCTGATGCATTCCAAATCCACCATGTCGTATGTTTTTTTTAAGGTCAAATTGGATCATGCATCTAGGGTTTCACTTTTTCTACCATCAATTTTTTATATAAGTAAAATTTCAAGATTCCTATAATAAAAATGGTAGAGGTAATATATTTTTCAAAACTCGATATTTAGTATAAAAATCAACTAATTAAAAATTAATTTCACAAGTAGAAGGGACAATTTATATAAACTAATTTAAGAGAAGAATGGTGGCAATTGGACAATTCCACCATAAATTTAAGATGAGAACAAGCTTATATGTCCAATTTTCACCATTGAATCAGTTATAGTTAAATTATTAAAATCATACTTACAAATAAGTGTAATTTGTTGACCATGTATACAAAATAGTTTCTTGATTATAATTGTCAACTTATTTTAAAATGTGATTTTAAGCTTGATTAAATTTAATGTTATAAATATATATATAATAAATAACATAGAGTCGTGAGTTCGAACTCGTGACATCTTATTTATTCAGCTTTAAGAGGTGGAATTCTAACCATTAGATAATTATTAAAATATAAAAAAAATTAGTCTCATATTCCTTATAAAAAGACTTAAATTTATAATGATGTTTTTAATTATAGATGTTTTTTTCTTAAAGAAACATATAAATGTTTTTGTTAGAGTATTTGTAAGATAATATGGTATTATCTCTTCTCTAAATATAAATTTCATTTGAATTTTTCTTTATAAAGTCCTCTTAATACACCAGTTTTCTTTTTTATAAAATTATTTTTAATTTTTAACCACATTAATATTTTAATAACATATGTTAATTAATTTTCAAAATTTTCATAACCAATAACAAATAAAAATATTAGTTAAATTCCTATATTATCTATTAATAAATTTAACATATTTTCAAGCTCTTACATTTTAGATTTAGGTAAAACAAAAGTAATATTCTAGCAAATACCATTGAATAATTGTATAAGAACTTTAATCCCAATATATATAGCCACTAGCCAGTGAAAGAGACAGAAGTACTCATGTACTGTGCTTGTTTGAGTTGTGTTATCAGTTATGTGTTGTAGCTTTATGCATCTGTATCCAGTGGATGCGTATGGGGAGGTTTGATTCTCTGTGACACTGCTTTTATTTCTGATGCTCCTTTGTCCAACCAAATCATGCCACGTGAGTGCTTTTCTTGTCACATGTGGGTCCATCTTTGCTTTGCTTTGATTACATGCACGCACTAATAACCCACTTCAGTTCTCTTTACCTACGTTATTAGTATATGAACTAGTATATTTTGTTTTTTACTTTTTTGATGAGGAGTTTTTTAGGCTCCCCACATAGCCTCCGAAAGTTGGTCCCGGGCTCCTTCGAACTTAGGACCTCAAGGGAAGCACGCCCTTGAGGCCCAAGCTCCACCGCTAGACCAACCCTCTCGGGTTTTGGTGAGGAAAACATGAGTCATGAACCATTGAACCTAGAATAAGGATGGTATATTATGTATGGACAAATTGATTGTTATGAACTTATGGTATCTTTTGAATGACGGACATAGAAAAATATATACTTCAACCCTACCGATTTATAAGCAAAAGATGAATATTTTACCGTTATTAAAAAAGATTAAACTTTTGTGTTATTTTTAAATATATTTTGTGAGAAAATATAAAAAGAATTTTGATTGGTGTATATAAAAAAATAAGAGAAATTTACATTTAATTTTGTTTTTAAAAAGATGAATTTTTTAAAATAAAATTGTTAAATGAAATAAAAAATTAATGTTATTTTTTCTCATTATTTGCTATAAAAAAAATTATCTTTAAAAAAAACCGAATGTTTCTTTTTGTTAGTGATAATGTACTATATAATATATGTTCTCATATTTGCAGTTTAAAAAAATCTTTGTATCCGAGTTCATATTTACGTGGATATCAACTTTTGTATCCGTACTCATATCGTGTGGGTATCTAAGTACCCTTACCTAGAGGTGACAAAATGAGTCGTGGTCTGTCGGGCCGGCCCGCACACCCGCTGTAAAATGGCAGGTTGGATTGAGATTTTCCGCTCGCCGTCCACCAAAGCCTGCCCCGTCAAAATCCGCCGCCCGCCAATGCTCGCACCACCAAAATCCGCTGCCCGCTAAAGCCGATCTCGCCTATCCGTTCAGCCTATTCTGCCTTAAGTCCGCATTTTTTTAGTTAATTTTAATTCTTGATGGTTTAATTTATATATTTATTTATAAATATATGCAACATTTTCTAAAGTAATATTTGTTAAAGAGATTTTTTATAAAAAAAAAAATGTTTTAAAAATAAGTGTAAAATTTAATTGAAAGTTAAAAATGTCTATTAATTTATTTAAAAAATGAAAAAATAAATTAATAAAATAATAAGCGGACATGATTTTCATGTCCATTTTAACTTGGCGGGCTTGTCTGCCCCATTCTTTTTTTGGTGAGCATAAGGGGGGCGGGCGGCCCGTTTTACCACCCCTACCCTTACCAACATCAGTTATCTGCATATAGTAAAAATAAATCTATCAATTAAAAATATCATATCATTTTTCTTATAAAATTAATAAAAAATTAAAAGATTTTACTATTGAATTATAAAATAAATGAACACTTGTATTAAAATGTGTAATAGTTTAATTGTGATGTACTGTTTTAAAAATATAGATATACATAAAAATGATGATATAAATTAAAATATACAAATATATATATATATATATATATATATATATATATATATATATATATATATATATATATATATATATATATATATATATATATATATATATATATATATATATATATATATATATATATATATATTGTACAAGTATGGGTACCTTTAATTAGAGCTGTCAAAATGGGCTCGGCCCATTGGACCGACCCACGAGCCCTATATTTTATCGTCGCTCAGGCCGCAGAAAATCTTTAAAAAACACAACCCTGTCTTTTTGGGCCAGCCCACTGAGCCTGTGTTTTTTATGGACCGGGCCGGCCAAGCGGGCTTCGGGCTGGCCCATTAAAACAAAAATTTTAGTTAATTTTAGAGAAAAAATATTGAGCTAAGGTATAATTACATAAGTGTATTTCAATTGAAAAAGAAAAGTTAAAGAGGATGAAGATATGTCTCAAGATGATATGGTCAAAGAAATAGTTGTGAGATAAAGAGAAATTTTGATAAGTACTAGAGATAATATTTAGTTTCTCTCTACTTTTACATAGATATCTTCGTGTGATTCGTATATATAGATGTTGATTTAATAAATATTTTAATATCACTTAGTTAAGTTTATCATTACTCTCTATTTAAGTTATGTAGTTTTTATCCATTACATTCTTTTTATAAATTTAAAACTATAATATTAAAATAAAGGCTTGACTGGCCCATCGAGCCACAAGGCCTATCAGTAACTGGGCCGAACTCATTTTTGACAGCCCATAAAGTAATTGGGCCGACCCATTTCAGGCTCTTTACATGTTTTGGCCCTTGGGTCGAAGCGGGTTGGGCCAAGTCGGCCCATTTGACAGCTCTACCTTTAATGGGTAATTATCTATGTTGGCGCATGTACGTACCTATTTTTGCGAATTTTTTCTTTACTTATTATGGATAATTTTTTAGAGTATCCATTATTTTTAAATTGTTACAGAGTAGTAGGTGAAAAATGGATTAGGAAATTGAATGTGTGATTGGAACATATTGCTAATTTTTATTGAGTGAATATCTACTATAAATTTTTAGAAAAATCATTACTTATGAAAAAGTAAAAATAATTTGTTCTACAAAACCGAAACAACTTCAACTCTTTTTTGTGATAGTTGATAAGATAGCTTATAACTTATAATTTATGACAGATAATTTATAACGAATAACTTGTGATTCATAACTTATAGTTGATAAATTAATTAAAGTATTTCATAAATTAGTGGTTGCAGTAGCTAATAGATATAAAATGATATAAACGGGTGTTTTTTAATCAATATTGTGTTATTGTGTATTGTCTTATATATTATTATTATTAAATTAATTTTAATTTAATCAAAATAAACGTAACAATTGTTGGAACAAAACCTTAAATGAACAACATCAATCTTCACTCGATTAATGCAACAACCTTTTTACAACACTATTCACTCAAGTGATGCATACATGTGCACGCGCGCACACAATGTTTCAATGTTCAAGTTTGTTCCTCATACTTTAGAATTAAAAAGAAGAATAAAGATTGGAATATAAAGGAGGGTGTTAGAAAAAGATTTGGTTCTACAATACGTCTATGAGTTTTGATGATAATAATACGTATAAACAATTTTGTTATTATGCTAATGTTTGTTATTGTTGAGTACTTAACAAACAGGTTCGATTCTGATGAGAAGGCCTGGCCAAAACATCAGAAGCCATCAGGTTATGTTTTCGCGCTACAAAGTTCTGATGAACAATAGCAACAACTTCAGAAGCAGAAGAATCTGAAGTCATCACTCTGATAAAAGTTTTGAAGAAACCAGTTCTGAAGACCAAGTCCTGAAAGACTCTGAAGACGTGGTTCTGAAGACCTTGAAGACTTGAAGCTCTGAAGACTCAAGTTTTTGAAGACAAAAGGATTCTGAAGACCAAGTGCTGAAGACTCTGAAGACGCGGTTCTGAAGACTCTGAAGACTTGAAGCTCTGAAGAATTCAATATTTATTCTTTTTCTTCCAACTCGTGGTGAGGGCCTCTGAAGTTCAAGAAGAAAAAGTTAGCGTTATACTGTAGTACAGAAGTACAAGGTACAGACAAATGTTTCGCTCCACTCCAAGAAAATGATGGACGTTGCGTACTATTTTGTCTCCCACTACAAACAAGCCGCCAACATTCTGCAAGCTTCGGAATTTGCCCTCCAACGATTATATTTCTCTATTGGCTATAAAAGGGCTTGAAGACTCAAAGAAGAAGCTAAGGAACTTCAACGAAAACACTCACTATGTATAGATTGTTAATAGCTTCATTTTTCTTTTAGTCTTAGATTTAAAAAAGAGAGTTTACATCCTGCTTGCGTAGAAGCATTTATATTGTAAACAAACATGTGATCAAAAGTTGTTTGATCGTTCCTCGAGAGATCGAGTGAAGGTTAGCTGTCTCAAGAAGTCTAGGACTAAAGAGTCTTAGAGGTTGTTAGTCACAGGGGGTACCTGTGCAAGTGTTAATCACAGGTACAGATAACCTCTGTGACTAACACCTAAACCTCTGTGACAGGTACAAATAACCTCTGTGACTAACACCTACACATGGTGGTAAATGCTTTGTTCTATTTTTAATGACGTGTAAATGCCTAGTCAACCACTAAATTTGGACACATCAGCTTTTTTGGAGTGGAAATGGGGGTTAGGACCAGTTTTATATCCTTAAGTCAAGTTCAGGGACTGCTTTGTTCTTTTTTAAAAATGAAGGACCAGATTCGTGAGTTGGTCAAAACACGAGGACCAAAAGTGTTATTAAGCCTATTTCATATTCTTGCCGCAGGACTTAAGATTCTGGACAAAGGTTATTCTACTTCAGATCATGTTAAGAAGATTATCAGAAGTCTGCCTGCAAAATGGAGATCAATGGTAACTGCTTTGAAACTATTAAAGGATCTGAACAATACTAGTCTTGAGGAACTTATAAGTTCTTTGAGAAGTCATGAGATTGATCTTCAAGGAGATCAACCTCAGAAGATAGGAAATTCTGGGCTCTAAGGTCAAAATCTGAGAAAAAAAGGTGTGTCAAACAGAAGAAGATTCCGAAGAAGAAGACTCAAGTGAAGATGAAATGTCTCTGATATCCAGAAGATTGAATCAGCTATGGAAACATAGAAAGAGCAAATTTCAAGGAGCAAGAAGATCGAAGGATAGAAGTGGATCATCTCGTCAAAGGAGAACTTCTGAAAAAAAGCGTATGTTACGAGTGCAAGGAGCCTGGACATTTCAAGCATGAGTGTCCAAAGGTTGAGAAAGATAAGAAGACAAAGAAAGCACTCAAAGCCAAAAAGGGTCTCACATTAACATGGGATGACTCAGACTCAGAAGAAGACTCTGATAAGGAGCAACCAATATGGCATTCATGGCAGAAGCTAATTCAAGGAAGGACATTTCAGAAAGTGAACTAACGACTGAAAATGAATCAGACTCTAATGATCAATAAGAGGTAATTTCTTCCCTTTCACGCTCTAAACTTGAATATTGCTTCTCTGAATTAATGAAACAGTATCATCATCTAATTGGTAAGTACAAAACTCTACAAAAGAGTTATGTAGTTACTTCTAAGAAAACTACTGATTATGAACGAGATAAATTCGAAAAATGTTTATTTTAGAAAAATCAAATCTCGCTCTTAAAATTAAATTCTCTAAATTAGAAGAAGAAATCTCGTCTATAATGTATGTTACTAATAGAGTAATCAGATTTGACAGATTCTTTCAACATTTCTTAGCTAAAGGTACAGATATAGAAGCAAGATGGCTTCAATGATCTATGGAGTTAGCAAAAATGGTAGTAGAGGTTTAGGATATAAAGGACCATCGAAGAAACCTGATGAGACTTTATCTGTTAAACCAAAACCTTTCTCTGAAAATTTTGTGCTCTGTGGCACCAAAGCAGAAGGTTCTTAAAAGGATAGTTCTGAAATTGTCACATCACCATCACTGACAGAAATGAAAACTTCTAAATCTAAAAATAATAATGCACGAATTCCACATGTTTATTCTATTGCACAAAAGACCAAAGCTGTTAAAACCTCTGGAATATCTAACAAGAAAGGACCCAAAATATGGGTACCTAAAAATGAGATTATTTATGTTGCACATATCCTTGATGGCTCCACTGAAACACCAATCATGGTACATGGACAGTGGATGCTCGCGATACATGACGGGAGAAAGGCATATGTTTCAAAATTTGGAACTTAAGCCTGAAGGCTTCATGGACTTCGGAGGTAATCAAAAAGGAAGGATTATTGGCTCCGGAACCATAGGTAATGGTAAGCTTCCTTGTATTAATAATGTACTTTTAGTAGAGGATCTAATGCATAATTTACTGGCAATTAGTCAACTTAGTGACAATGGTTATGATGTAGTATTTAATCAAAAGGTCTGTAAAGCTGTTAGTCAAAAGGATGGCTCAGTTCTGTTTAATGGAAAGAGGAAGAACAATATTTATAAAATAAGGTTGTCTGGTCTGAAAGATCAGAATGTAAAATGTCTTCTCTTTGTCAATGAAGAGCAATGGGTCTGACACAGACGTCTGGGCCATGTTAGTATGAGAAAGATATCTCAACTAAACAAGCTTGGATTAGTATGAGAAAAATATCTCTTTGTGAAGCATGTCAGAATGGAAAATTTACAAAAACCACTTTCAAAGCTAAGAAAGTTGTATCTACCTCCAGGCTTTTAGAACTTCTTCACATTGATTTATTTGGACCAGTAAAAATTGCATCTATCAATGGAAAGAAATATGGACTAGTTATTATTGATGACTATAGCAGATGGACATGGGTAAAATTCTTGAGACACAAGGGTGAAGTGGTATTTCACATGATTTTTCCTGCCCTAGAACTCCACAAGAAAATGTTGTTGTAGAATGGAAAAATAGAACTCTACAAGAGATGGCTCACACTATGATCCAAGAAATTGACATGGCAAAACGTTTCTGGGCAGAAGCGATGAATACAACATGTTATGTTCATAATAGGTCTTCTATAAGACCTATTCTAGGTAAGACTCCATATGAACTATGGAAGAATAGAAAGTCCAACATTTCTTATTTCCATCCATTTGGATGTGTATGTTTTATGTTAAACACTAAGGAGAATCTGAGTTAATTTGATTCTAAAGCACATAAGTGTTTGTTGTTAGGATACTCTGAATGCTCAAAAGGCTACAAAGTCTATAACACTAAAACACGAATTGTGGAAGAATCAATTCATGTCAGATTAAATGATAAGCTTGAACCTGAAAGGTCAAAGCTAGTTGAAAAGTTTGCAGATCTGGAGATCACCTTTGTTGAACCTAAATAAAATGAATCAGAAGCAAAGGAGTCAGAAACAGAAGAATCAGAAGCACCTATAGAAGAAGAAGATGCAGCTCCTTCTGATCCTCCACAACAAAAGAAGAATCGGCAGACCTCTTCACATCCTGAAGAACTTATTCAAGGAAACAAGGATGCTCCAGTTAGAACCAAACCAACATTCAAACCATCTGAAGAAACTGTTCTTGGACTAGTGTCTTTGATCGAGCCAGTATATATTGAAGAAGCCTTTTGGACAAAGATTGGATTCTGGAAATGGAAGAAGAGCTCAACCAAATCACCAAGAATGATGTTTAGGATCTTGTTCAGAAACCCACAAATGCTCATGTAATTAGAACAAAATGGGTTTTCAGAAACAAGCTCAACGAGAAAGGTGAAATTGTCAGAAACAAGGCACGGCTGGTTGCACAAGGTTATAGTCAGCAGGAAGAAATAGACTATACTGAAACCTTTGCCCCAGTCGCCAGGTTAGAAGCTATTCGCTTATTAGTCTCCTTCTCTGTTAATCATAACATTACTCTTTATCAAATGGACGTTAAGAGTGCATTTCTGAATGGTTACATATCCGAGGAAGTGTATGTCAAACAACCTCTTGAGTTTGAAAGCTCTGATAAACTAGATGCTGATTATAAACTCAAGAAATCACTCTATGGTCTGAAGCAAGCTCCTAGAGCTTGGTACGACATGTTGAGTAGTTTCCTTTTAGAAAACAAATTTACCAGAGGAGTGGTTGACACCACACTTTTCTGTAAAACATTCAACACTGACATTCTTATAGTTCAAATATATGTTGATGATATCATTTTTGGTTCTGCAAATCCCTCTGTTTGCAAGGAATTTTATAAGTTGATGTAGGCTGAATCTGAGATGAGCATGATGGGAGAATTGGAATTTTTTTCTGGGAACTCAAATTGATCAAATACCATAAGCGACTTACATTCATCAGAGCAAATATACGAAGGAACTCTTGAAAAAGTTCAACATGCTTGACTGTAAGGTAGCTAAAACTCCAACATGCATTCTAGAGAAAGAATAGGTAAGTGGAAAGGTATGTCAGAAGCTATATCGTGGTATGATTGGCTCTCTTCTATATCTAACTGCTTCTAGACCTGATATTTTATTCATTGTTCATTTATGTGCTAGATTCCAATCTGATCCGGGAAAATCTCATTTAACTGCTATTAAGAGGATTCTGAGATATCTGAAAGGAACAACTAACCTTGACATGGTGTATGAGAGAACATCAAAATATAAATATAATAATATTCATAAAAATTAAAAGGTAAACAAATATCAAAATGAAAATTAAATATTACTAGAAACATTTCCAATTGTATTCATGGTAGTAATGTACATTAATCAACCGCAATAGTTATAGTATTGTATTTATCTTTAAAATTGTCTTTCTTTCCATTTTAGAAATGAAACAATTTGTTTAATTTTATTAAATTTTCAAATCTTAAATGGATAGGACATCATTCTTACCTATAAGAACAAAGTTAAATGAAATTGTGGGCTGATTTGGTTAAAATTGAACCAAATCAAGGAAAGAAGATAACAAGAAAGATGAACTCTAAATGTTTTTTAAAAAAATTGATATTTATTAATGAAATATGATATAAATATCCGTGTTTAGTCATCTTAGGTCTTCAAAATTATTTTTGAAGAGTTAAAATGTGATACATCCAATTAATCATCTCATGTCTTTAAAATATTTTTATAGTGCAATCTCTTCCGGTTTGTTCCATCCAATTATAAAATAATATAATCAAATAATGAAATGAAACATCTCTTCTATTATGCTTCACTTTATTCAATTATGTTAATTTTATTTTATCAATTTATACATAAGAAAAATATAATCAAATAATAAAATGAAATATCTCTTCTATTATGCTCCACTTTATTCAATTATGTTAATTTTATTTTATCAATTTATACATAAGAAAAATATAATGTTAAATTAATAAAATTTTATGTTATGTGCCAAAAACTAACTAAAAGACCATGTTGACCAACATAAATTATGGGTATGAAGAGATGTGAGATATTTTATTATGTTAAATTATTCATTGCATAGTAATTTAATTTATAAAATATTTTAAAAAGATATAATTCCAAATAATTTTTATGAGAAGTTATTCATAATAACAATAAATTTTAAATATTTTTTGAAATTTAATTATCCAAACAATGTCATAAAAAAGATAAAATAGTTTTGAAGATAATTTATCATTATATTAAAAAAAGCATAGAGGAGTTTTTATTCAAAATCAAGTGAGTATAATGTTAAATGATAAAAATGTGATTTATATTATAAAATTATGATTCATTAATTGTATGAAAAATAAATTACACACATTAAAAAAAAGAGTAACTAATAGTAAATGGTAAGAAAGAAAATTATATAATAATTTATTAATACTTTAAATTACATATAATATGAAGAAAGTATTATGATAGAATAACATTATAACAGCATGAAGTAATAAAAAGTAAAAAATGGTGAAAAAGATATCAGACATAACTAACTCTTAAAAAGAAATCAATCACAGTCTTTTATATATATATATATATATATATATATATATATATATATATATATATATATATATATATATATATATAAAAGGTAATTTTTTTATTTCCGAAGTTAACATACAAAAGTAATAAACCATAACACCAACATGAATAATTAATAACAAAGCAAATAAGTAGTTGAATCGAGGTGGGTGGAAAACGTATATCTCATGTAAAATAAATCATGACTATTTTATTAAATTTGTTAAGCGTCAAGCTAATTGTTTTGTTCAGGGCCGGCCCTGGGCCAGGGCAAGCAGGCCCACAGTCCAGGGCCTCCAAAAATCAAGGGCCTCAAAATTTTTTTTTTGTAGTTATATAGATCAGTTTAAAGGGTGTAAATAACAACCAACAGGCCCAATTAATTATAAGTCCAACTCCAAGTCTCCAACAAAAACAAAAGCAACCCAATAAAAAAAAATATTGTTATTCCTTCCGACTTTAATCTGCAACTTTTTAACTTTTCACCTATTTGTCTTTTCACTTTTCCGCTTCCGCTCTAGCCAGTAGCCACTGCTTCTTCAGTTCTTCTGCACCGCCAAAACCAGTGAATCAACACCACACTTTTTGCGTTTTGCAGTTCAGTTCTTCAGTTCTTCCGAGGTAGACCTCTTTTATTCTCTTTGCGTTTTGCACTTTTGCTACAACAAATCATTTATTGATAATGATAACTTGGTTTCACTTTTTTTTTCTTGATTCTGAAATTTAAGATCTTGATTGATTCTTGATGTTTGATTACTAATATTGTTGCCCTTAATTTGTTATTCATGAGATTGAGAGAGAAGTGAGTTTTTTTTTTGAGTGGGTGTTGTTGTTGTTTGTTTTGACTGAGAGGGAGAGAAAATAAAGATGATTATCATTAGATGAACATGGACCATGTACTTGTTGTTTGAGAATGAAAGAGAAGATGTGATGAAATGAAGATATATACTTTAAATTTTTAATGTTTTACTGTAACAGAAAAAAAAAATAGAAAAAGTAGTGACACGTGATGCTTGTTTTGTTCATTGAAATTTTATAAATTAAACTCTTTTTATTTTATCTTTATGAAAAGTCTAAGTTAAATTTTTAATGTTATTTTTTTAAAAGTGATAAAGCTAACTATTTTATTTATCTATTTAATTTTAATGCTATGAAAAATATCGACTCTACTTCAACGCTACGGAATTTATCGGTTCAACTTCAACATTGTGGAAATGATCAACTTCAATTTCAGGTTCGAAATTTGTTTTCATTATTTCTTTCTATGCCTCCTAAATTGCCTCCTAAAATTAAAAAGTTTGATTCTGGATATGAGAAGCGTAAGAAAAAGAAAAGACTTGATGAGTTAACTCAATCTCAATCAGGAGCTCTTGATAAATTTATTATAAAAGAACCACAAATTTCTATTGAAAATCAAAATGTTGATGTTGGAATTATAGAAAATATGGAGGAAAATGGTAACGTTAATGCTAATTTAGATACTGAAAATGTTGATGCTGAAAATGTTGATAATGAAAATGTTGATGTTGAAAATGTTGATAATGCTAATAAAAATGGTGAGGATATAGATATATTTGATCCAACAATATGGGATTCTCTTGAGTCTAGAATGATTGAGTTATTAGCGACAAAAGGTCCTAAAAGAGATTTGTCTATTGTGAAGGGTCCTAAAGATAAATCATCTAGACGTTTTACGAATAATTTGTATACTAGAGTTTTACCAAATGGAGAGAAATGCGATAGAGATTGGCTTGTTTATTCAAAAAAGCTTGATAGAGTTTTTTGCTTTTGTTGTAAAAATTTTAAAAGAGGGATTGGTAGAGGTCAATTAGCAAATGAGGGGTTTTCTACTTGGAAACATGTTGGTGAAAGACTTAAGGAGCATGAGATAGGCATGGAACATGTTCATAATATGACTACTTGGTATGAGTTACGTAAAAGAATGCAAAATTTTCAAACTATTGATAAAACAACTCAAAAGTTGATTGAGAAAGAAAAAGAACATTGGAAAAATGTTTTAAAAAGAATTATTTCAATAGTCAAATTTCTTGCTAAACATAATTTGGCCTTTCGTGGTTCTAATGAGAGATTGTATCAAAATAGCAATGGAAACTTTTTAGGCTTAATTGAAATGTTAGCTGAATTTGACCCAATTGTCCAAGAACATGTTAGACGTATTACAAATGATAATGTTCATGTTCACTTTCTTGGACATAAAATTCAAAATGAGTTAATACTTTTGCTTGCTTCTGCAATTAAAAATGAAATAATTAGAAAAGTTAAACAAGCTAAGTATTTCTCAGTGATACTTGATTGTACTCCTGATGTTAGTCACCAAGAACAAATGTCTGTGATTTTGAGTTTTTAATGTCGATAATTATTTGGTTTGAAATATTGTCCGCAATTAGTGTGGTTAGCAAGCTCTTACAATCAAGGGATATGGTTATTGATGTTGCTATGGAAAAAATAGCGGGGTTGCTTTCATTTTTTAAGGAATATAGAGAAACCGGATTTAAAAATGCCTTGAACTATGCTACAGAAATTGCTCTTGAATTGAATATTGATCCAGTATTTCCTCAAAGGCGTGTAATTCGAAGAAAAAGACAATTTGATGAGAATTTAAATACCCCACCAATTGAGCTATCTGAAGAGGAATCTTTTAGAGTTAATTATTTTCTTTATCTTGTTGATCAAGCTATTTAATCTCTTAATAAGAGATTTGAGCAATACCAACAATATGAAAGTGTTTTTGGTTTCTTATTTACTTCTCAAAATTTACAATCATTAGATAATGCAACTCTAGAGTCTTGTTGTATTCATTTTGAAAAGACATTGAAACATAATGAAAAATGTGATATTGATGGGAAAGAATTATGCGTGGAGTTAAGGTTACTAAGAGATATGTTGCCTGCAGGAAATATTGGACCTATTGATATATTACGATTTTTGAAAGACATGGATTTTTTTCCTAATACACTCATTGCATATAGAATTTTATTGACTATTCCTGTGACTGTTGCCTCAGCAGAAAGAAGTTTTTCAAAATTGAAGTTGTTGAAGTCTTACTTGCGGTCTACCATGTTACAAGAAAGGCTTAACGGGTTAGCTTTGATAGCAATTGAGAATGATTTGTTGGAGAATATACAATATGAAGACTTGATTGAAGAATTTGCTTCGAAAAATGCTAGAAGGGAGACTTTTTTTAAGTAGCTAGAAGGTATTTTAATATTATTGATTGAATATATTTATTATGTTAGTTACATGGATTAATGACTACTTTTGATGTTGTCGATACAATTTATAATTTAAATAAATGATGTTATTTTTTTGATCAGGGGCCTATATTTATCATTTGTCCGGGGCCTCCAAAAAGTCGGGACCGGCCCTGGTGTTGTTTATAGGAGGACCAATTCTTAGTCTCGACGCGCGGTTCTCTATTTGATTTCCTCCGTGTATTTAACAATATTTATTTAATAAAATGAATTGATGTTGCTTATGTCAAAAAAAAATCATGACTATTTCATGGCATATACACTTCTCTTAGCATATTACTATTGGCAAAAATCATAAAATAAAGAGTTGTAAATATAAAATGGCTTGAAAATTTCCTTAACCTTTTTTGGTAACTTTGCCAATTTCACATGTTACAAGAAATGGATGCTACCACTAGGTCATTTTCTCTTTTATGATTTATTACATAACTGAAATTTTATATATATATATATATATATATATATATATATATATATATATATATATATATATATATATAACGTATTATATAAAAATGACATTTTTATGTGATAATATGGGAATGAATATGAACCATTAGATTTTAAAATAAATGGTTGAGATTATGTGTAAATTTTTTTTCTTTTTCTTCCATTATTAAAATAAATGATGGAGAAGAGAGAAAAAAGATTTACAAATAATCTCAACAATTTATTTTAAAATCTAATGGTTCAGATTCATTCTCGTGTTCTCACATAAATTGTCATTCTCATATGATACGTCATATATATATATATATATATATATATATATATATATATATATATATATATATATATATTTCATTAATAATATATATTACTAACGTTAGCAATATATATTATTAATGAAATATATAATAAAGGCAAACAAAGAACACATGAATCCTTTGATTAAATCCATGTTGATCTTTGGGGGCCTAAAAGGTTTCCATCACATTCAGGAGCAAGATATTTTCTATCCATAGTTGATGATTATTCTATAAAGTTATGGGTATTCATCCAGAAGACTAAGGATGAAACTTTTGAGAATTTCAAAAGTTAGAAGACTCTGGTCGAAAATCAGGCTAGCAGAAAGGTTAAGAGGTTGAGAACTGACAATCGCCTTGAATTTTGCAATGAGGCGTTCAACCGTTTTTGTGCATCCTCTGGTATTGCAAGGCACATAACTACCGCATGTACTCCTCAACAAAATTATTTGGCTGAAAGGTTTAATCGAACCATTTTGGAAATAGTTATAAGCATGTTGGCTAGTTCTGGGTTAAAGAAGGTATTTTGGGCGAAGGCTGTTTCGACAATAACATATTTGATAAACAGATGTCCTTTGACTGCATTAGATATAAAGACACCTGAAGAAGTTTGGTCGGGACATCCATCAAATCTCGACAAACTTAGAGTATTTGGCTATGTAGCCTATGCTCACATTAGGCAAGACAAGGCTGAACCTAGAGCTCTGAGACGCATGTTCGTGGGATACTCTGAAAGAGTCAAAGCTTATAGGCTATGGTGCCTAGAGCCAGGTCATAAGAGGTGTATCACAAGTCGAGATGTAATCTTCAATGAAGCTGAAATAACTTTCAAGAAAACTGATGATGTTGGTCGAAGCGCAGAAATATCTGAAGAGCGAGAACAATGAGAGATATTGTTAGCATAGATCCATCAGGATGTTGTTAGCTATTGGGGGAATTTCGACCTATAACTTGAACAGATGGATGTGAAGACTGCTTTCTTGTATGGTGATCTAGATGAAATAATCCTAATGAGGCAACTTGAAGGGTATGGAGAAAAAGGAAAGGAAGATTATGTGTGCAAGTTGAATAGATATATGGATTGAAACAATCTCCTCGATAGTGGAATAGGATATTCGACACGTTCATGGAACACATATGTTTCATTAGAAGTCAATTCGACCACTGTGTTTACTTCAGATTTCGACTTGGAAATTCATGTGTTATTTTGTGGCTGTATGTGAAAGATATTCTCATAGCAAGAAACAATGTTGAGAATGTAATAAAGGTGAAGGTTGAACTCAATAAGGAGTTTGGCATGAAGGATATGGGAGATACATCCAGGATTCTCAAAGTTTGACATCCGAAGAGATAGAAAGCAATCGAGATTATGCTTATCTCAAGAGACATACCTGAAGAAAATTCTAGATAAATTTGGTATGTCAAATTCAAAGTCTATTGTGACACCAACAAATCCTCAGTTCAAGCTAAGTATAAATTAGTGTTCCAGTACTGAGGTCGAAAGAGCTTATATGAATAGTATTTCATATGCTAACATAGTAAGTTCTTTTATGTATGATATGGTTTGTACTAGACCCGACATAAAATATGTAGTAAGTCTCGTAAACAGGTACATGTTGAATCCTAGAAAAGCTCACTGGAAAGCATTGAAGTGGATTCTAAGGTACATAAATGGGTCTCGGAACAAGGTCTTAATTTAAGGTGGAGCTTGTGATAAAGATAGTAAAGTAGTAATAGAAGGGTATGTCGACTCTGATTATGCAGGTTGTATGGATTTCGAGAAATTTATTTCTGGATATGTGTTCATTATGTTTGGCACATAAATCATTTAGAAAGCAACACTTTAGAAGGTTGTTGCCTTATCAACCACTGAAGCAGAATATATTACCCTCACTGATGCTATGAAAGAAGCATTGTGGCTTGAAGATTTTGCTAAATAATGTAACTTAACAAATATACACATAACTCACCATCAACCAACAACCACAATAATATTCTTATAAGCTCCGTAAATATTTACTAGAAAACATAGTACCCTGGAACAACATCCCTATATCAACAATCCATCAAAACACACATGTAGATCCAAACATATCATTCATATAGGCCTCTGATATTTTAATCCTTCACTTCTAACGAGTCGTACACGCATAGCAACTGCGCCACATCACGCTTCAGCTGCGCAACTTTAATCATCCACCTTAAATCACCGTCCTCATTAAAATTTTCGTCAACTATTTAGTTTACATGTTCAATCTAGTTTCGGACTTTCTTTAACATCCACCATAAAATCGTTGTTCACTTTGATATTCTCAATCTTCCACTTTGCGACGTTAGCTCGCATATAAACCTGCTACTCCAAATTGTCCAACACGTCTCAACTCTTCCTAGTCACTTCTTCTCCATTAGTTCACACAAACTGGTGAGCGACTATCCTCATGATATAATCATCAATCACTTTACACACTATTAATAGAGAAAGACAAGTCTATACCATCCAATACAATCTCGTCTACTATCAACAAGAGATTAAGGGTGATCAGTTCCTCAATTTGTCAATAGATAACCGACAACCATAATGGAGCATAAACCCTCGTTACCAAACTATTTTAGAACTTGTAATCAAGTCACCTGCAACACCATAGTCCAGTAATCTCCTTTGAGGTTTACAATTCCTCCCATAATTTCCTTCTCATTCGATCTTGCCAATGAGACACCATCGTCCAACATATTACGCAGTCTCATTCATACTCACTTAGTATTACGCAAACATTAAGTTCCTTCTAACTCGAGAAATGATAATAGACCCAATACGTTAAAATTCGTCTCATTCCAATTGAAGTCTTTATCCATGTAGAGGACTTCAACAACATTCATAAATCCCTAATTTCTTCTTAAATCTCACAACATTGATGACCCATATATTTTCACATTCGTACCTCATTCCAATCGCAACATTAATAACACCATTATCCGTCTTTTCTCCACTTCATCCATCAACAACATATCGTACTCGACCTCATCCCAAACAACCGCGATAATAATTAATTAAGCTAAAAAAAAACTTCCCGTCTCCTTAATCCATAATCTAAGTCTCTCGGCAATCGTCACTATGTACCATTTAAATCGATTCCAGGTACCAGAATCATTATTATTGAAAAGAACATTCACACTAGCTTCCTAACGCTTCGAAAAAGGACCCAAACGGAGTTACGGTCCAAAAGTTATGAATCTCCAAAATTTACCAAAAATTGTAAACACCAACATCATACACCGACACCACAAAGTCTCATTACATGCCAATTTAAATTCATTTCCTTAACAATAAACTATTATTCCAAGAAAGTACATTGTACATAAATACTCGAGTCAAAAGTTATGAATTTTGAAGTTTCCAAAAAAACCAGAAAAATTCCTGCGAACAGCCCTCAGGTTCATACTAATTCTTCACTAAAATCCAACCAATTCAGCCACCTTTCCTGAAATAAACACTTATCCATCCATACCCAACATACAGTAATAATTTGGAACCATAAAACATGAATTCTAACATATTCCCAAAGTCTCATTCTTCTTATAACTCAAGAGACACAATAAATCGCCAAAAATTCCGTCTTCGAGACACCAAGACTCCATTCTTGAAATTTTACTCATCTCCTCGCATTTCCGAATCTGACTCGCGATTCAAAACATTTCAACAACTTCAACAACTTTTACAATCACTCATAAGGATCCTACGATAAGGTCTAGAGCAATTTGTCACCCTATCACCGTTCAAACGTCGACATCATACACAAAGGCTACTCAAACCGACAACTTCACAGTCCACCAGTAGCGCTGGAACATCGCAACTTTCTAAATTCCATCTTCTAAAGATATCTCTTTTTGTTAGCAATCACCTTCAAAAAACATCAAGGGTTTACACTCTACTCGTACATCAACAACCGTCACATTGCTCCCCATCATTCGAGAAGTAAACATCAACAATGTCTGATCATTCTCCCTCAAGACACTCCAACTTGATTAACAAACAAAATCTCGAATCCCTATCACCTTCGGATTCGGGAAACAACAAAAATTCAATAATACTTGCATTGTCGTCATCAGCAGTACACTGAACCAACATCTTACAACTAAAACATATTCGAGAAGCAAAGCTTCTCCCCCAATTATCTCAAACTAACTCTTGCACATAATTGATTAGAAAAGAAAATAAGCACCGACAGTGTTCCACACACTTGTCGCGTACTAAGGAACAACACGTCGATAATATTCAACTGTCACACTACTCTACTGACTCGACAACTTGGTCGGACGGACCGACCGACCTGCTCTAATACCACTAAATGTAACACCCCATTCTACCCGGCAAAGATTATTAAAATCAGAGTTACAAAGTTTCAACATACAAACGCGACGCCACATTTTCTATTAAAAACAAAATCATTTAATCACATGTAAAGTAGATACATAACACTTAAAACTCGGATGAACCGTTAACAGCATAATTTAGTCTTTAAAACAAAACAACTTTGAACGTTAATCAGCAGAATCACAATTTCAACTTAAATGACATATCATCTTGTCCAACTGAAAACAACTTCAAAAAACAACAAAATACTTATTAATATCGACTTAATATTCAGCAACTAAAGTAATGACAACAATAAAGTAACAAGCATTCATCCCCCAAGTGTTACGTATCAGAGCGACCGACACCTGACTCGAACTAATGAAGGTAAACAACCTTCAATCTGGATTACCTGCACATTACCAACATAGGGGTAACATTCAAACCGAAGGGGTGAGATATCAAACAATATAATCGGATGTATGATAAATACTATATTAGAATCAGCTCATGCAAAATCACCACTTCACAACCTTTAAACAACATTTATAACAACATAATCATCAACAAAACATAACGACTATTTCAGCTTCACAACGATATCATCAACACAATATGACAACTATCTCATCATCACAACAACTCAAAAATGCACTTGAAATGCGACTCATTACGATGCACATGCATGTGGCATCAGCGGAGCAAAACCCCCAACTTAATATTTGCCAATTAATAGAAGCATCAACAAGGCATAATCCTTCAACTTCAAATCTTGCCAATCCAGGCCAACTTACCGAGCATAAGCTCCCAAGTTAATATGCTATGTATGCGACAACATTTTGAACACAATAACAACAATTCAACATCAACTCAACAACAAATCAACACTGGTCATAAGCCTACAACTTAGTCTTTCCAATAAATAGGCACAACCATAACGTAACAACGATTCAGCATTGGGAATAAGCCCACAACATATCAACCCTTATTATAATCCTACAACTTAATGTTTGTCAATAATTAGAGGCAACATAATAATAACAACAACACTTATCAACGACCATAACATAACAACTATAACAACACCACCTGCAACTTCCCAAATTAACAACATCATTATTACAATAATTTTTATATGCTAATACTATCATTAACAAGTCCTACTAATACTACTAGTGTCTACTAGGTACTTCTTAGTCAGTGTTTTACTACTAATAGTTTCCTGTTAATTCTTATACAATCAACTTCTACTGTCAGCCTATTTCTACTGCATATGCTCTTCTATTACTTCAATAATTACTACTCCACAATTATTATGTTCTCTGCTACTAGTATCTCTGCTATTTTATTTACTTATTCTTCTATATTAATATCAACTCGGTTATAAAGTATTATCAACTCTGTTATGAACCGATTCTGCTATTTATTAATACTCTGCTAAAAATTATACTAACTCTATACTGATACCTCTTAATACTAGTTCTCTGCTACTTTAATTAAACTAGTTTTGTAAATTATTATTACTACCCGTGTAGGTTACCACTACTAACAGGTTATCTTTTTTTTTTTTTAATCAATAAAATTTTATTATAAATAAAAAAACAGTTAGGTACAAAAGTGATCACAAGGATCCAACCAACTCTAATGAAACAATTACATCAAAAGATTAGCTATATGTTCTCTATACTTCCTATAATTCCATCCTCTATGTATAATAAACTCCTGTATGTTATTCACAACTCTATCGACAGTTTGCGGATTTCCAAAACACGTATCATCTCGGTATTTCCAGCAATAGTACAAGGTCTCAGCCGCAACCATCTTTAACAGTTTGGCTTTCATGCCTTTGCCTTTACCACTCCGAATGAGCCAGCATGGCTCCTGATTCCAATCCAATGGCACATGATCAACATTGATCCATTTCAAGATATCAGTCCAAATAAGCTTCATCATACTACAACTATAAAACAAGTGATCTATAGTCTCTACTTCACTGCAGAAACAGCACTGAGTTTCACTGATGATCCCAAACTTTGCTAGTCTATCCCTAGTGGCCAAACGTCTATGACACGCGAGCCATAGGAAGAAAAGAGCCCTCGGTCTTTTCATATTTCCTGCAAAGATAACATACCAGTCAACATTATTGTAGCTTTGCATCAATTCTTTGTAGAATCTTCCCATCTTGAACTTGTCTGCCATCACCATCTGCTGCCAACTATTGCGGCAAGCATCAATGTTCAGTCTGGCCTTCAATATCCCTTTAACAATCCAGGTAGTATCTTTCCTCACCTCTATGTTCATCAAGTTCTGCCCTTTGATGTAATAGGTATGCAGCCAGAGTACCCAAAGATTGTCAGTTTTCTTCCTCAAGTCCCACAAAAGCTTTGTCATTGTTACTTTGTTCCAACACTCGAGATCAATGATGTTCATGCCTCCTTTTAATTTAGGTTTGCAAACATCCTTCCAGGCAATAGGGCTATTTCTACTAGTAACACTGCCACCTGTCCAAACAAATGTTCTGCAAATACTATTTATTTTCTTGATAACATTCTTAGGGATTGGGAAACATTGGAGCCAATAGTTTGCAATGCCAAAACTCACAGCATTAACAAGTTGTACTCTTCCAGCAAAACTCAACAGTTTGGTGCTCCAATGGTGGATCTTGCTAAGAATTTTATCAATAAGAGGCAAATAGTAATTAAGAGATAGTTTTTTTCTTGACAAAGGGACTCCTAAATACCTGAAAGGCATCTGTCCCACATTGAAACCTGTTGTCTACATGATCTGATCCTTGGTGTTACCATCCACAACACCCATATAGACAAAGCATTTTGCTGGATTTACAACCAAACTAGTGGAATTAGAGAATTCCTGCAGGGTAGCCATCAGCAGCTCCACAAATCCAACATCCCCTCTAGAAAAGAGAAGGATGTCATCAACAAATGTAAGATGTGTGAGATTGAGCTTCTTACACTTGGCATGGTGGTTGAACTTTGGATTCTCCTGCATCTTCCATAATAACCTGCTCATATACTCCATAACAAGCACAAAGAGGAGAGGGGAGATAGGATCTCCCTGTCTAATCCCTCTTTCAACCTTCATCAATCTAGAGTGTTCTCCATTAATATTGAATTTGTAAGACACGGTAGTTACACCATTCATTACCCAAGTCACAAACTGTTCAGGAAAACCTATCTCATTCAGAATAGTCTTAAGAGCCTGCTAGTTGAGCATGTCATATGCTTTCTGGAGGTCAAACTGGATCATGTTCCTAGGGGTACCATGCTTTCTATTATAGCCTTTGATGAGCTCATGAGCCAATAAGATGTGTTTGTGGATTTGCTGGCTAGGTATGAAAGCAGCTTGGGTTTTGCTAACAATTGTCCCAATGACTTTAGCCATTCTTGAGGTAAGAATCTTTGAGTAGATCTTATACACTACAGAGCAGCATGCTATAGGTCTGTAATCTTTAAGATGCTTTGCCTCAGGTTATCTTTGTTATAACATTAATACTAACTTTGTTATAATATATATATATATATATATATATATATATATATATATATATATATATATATATTACTAGTGGCTTTGTTACTTCAATATTAATTATGTCATAAACCAACTTTGTAACTTATTAACTCTGCTATTCATTTACTGCTAATAAGTTATGCTATTCTCTAATATTTCCTCTTGTTACAAAATCTCTGTTACTAATATATGAGTAACCTTCTGTATCTTATTCAACCAGCTTGATTATGTCTATATTGGTTATAATAATTCTTAATTAACAGACCAAGGAAAATCTTACGACGCTAGGAGAGCACTGTGCCTCTCGGCACAACCTTCTGTTCCAGTCGGCATACTCACAGTCTTGCATGCCCCTCGACACATGATCTTCCTTAGGGTGCCGCTCGGTACCTTGCACCTGTGCCCCTCGACACATCGTGTTTCACGCAGACTCCAGTCTGCTTCAATTTCTAACGGAGAATCACAACAGTCAGAATAATACCATCGATTACAGTCTAAGTCTCAAACCAACACAACATTGAACAACACAGGGCAACATAATAACAAAATTGATTAATTTAATTATCATCTTTATCAACTTCAATTATAGAATATGAACATCATGTATGTTAATTATGCAGACATGGAAAAACAATATAAAACACATGACAGACAATTCAGAAAACAACCACGACATAGCATCACACAAATTCAGACACTGTTACAACAATTATACGTCCAAGGCAATAATTCTACACAACCCAAGTCCCTACATAATATCCATTCCCATTATAGAGTCAGAACCTCACTCTTACCTTGGATTGAAGGTTGCTCTATAACTTTCTACTGATTAAAGCCTTTTGCCCTAACTTCCAACTTTTGCCTCTTTTCCTCTTCTGCAACTTTCTTACGGTTAATTCTACAAACCCTTCTTTCAAAAATTCTAATTAACATAATTCTCCTTATTTAACCAAACCTTATTATTTTATTATTTCCATTGGGCCTAACTTCCACACCCCACCTTTACTACAACCAACCACTTAAACAAGCGCAACAACTAATCTCATAACTATTCCAATATTACGGCTACTACAAATTAACTAAATAATCAACTAATAACAACATAGAAACTTATCACAATATTTCACAACATTTCAACAAATAATTCAAAAATAATTTAATTAAATAATTAATTAAATTAACGGGCGTTACAAAGATCACACTACCAAGGTTGGCATCCCGGAGTTACCTGGT
The DNA here is from genome assembly GCF_029867415.1 of Vicia villosa. Lineage (NCBI taxonomy): Eukaryota > Viridiplantae > Streptophyta > Magnoliopsida > Fabales > Fabaceae > Vicia > Vicia villosa. The sequence continues at coordinate 216,875,764 of NC_081181.1, forward strand.
GTTACGTTGACCATGAGTAAGCGTGGTTAAAATCTCTTTGTTAAGGGTTAGATGTATTCATTATATTCATGTACTAAATAGGTGATGGCGTTATATGTAATTCTACTCATGCTTTAATATTGATGACTCTTTAATCTTAATGCTTATTTTTAGTTTTACTATCTAAAACATGTTTTCATGGGTTAGTTGACATCGGGAGGTGCTTGTCATTACTAGATCCAAGATAATCATCTATTGGATGTTAGCGCCTAGAGACAGGGTTTGATTAAATAGTCACATGTAATGTAGGATCGTTGTGGAGTCTTAGTGCTTTATAATTATTGGAACTTAATGTTCTGCATTGGTTAATTACCGATTTATCAAACTATTAGATAATGCACTGATCTCACGACGTTAAGACTAAGAAGAGATACAAATTAGAGAAACAAGTGATAATATCATTAGCTGAGAATATGTGCATATTACTAACCTATGAACGTGCAAGATTAATACGTAATGACGAAGTCTACCACTAGCAGATTTTTTTACTGTTAGTGTCAAAATCTGTATTTTACTTTTTGTCATTTAATTTATGTTATTTACTTTCACACATAAGAACCAATACACAACCCTTTTCTCTACTTATAATTTTAAAAATTGTTGAACGGTCTTTAAAACCACTGATCTCTCTATATACGATAATTATAAAACTTACTTTTAATGCGCATGCAAAACTAGCCCTCCCTAAAAAGTCTCTCTAAATACCTCGGTCTTAAAATTGAGTAGAGGATCTCTAATTTATTTTTAAAAACAACTAGTAACAAACCCGTGCATACGCACGGGTTCTGATCTGGTACACGCAATTGTTTACATGATATATCTATTTTAAATGGAAGATTAAAAAAGAAAAAATATTTAAATTTATAATAGATTTTTTGGTATATAAAAATATTTAAATCCCCGTATATCATTTTTGGATCATAAATATCATCTTTGTATATAAAAATATTTAGATCAATAATAAATTTTTTTTCGTATAAAAATATTATTTAAGTTTAAGTATCATTTAAAAAAATATCTGGATCAATAGTAAATTTTCGTATATAAAAATATTTAGATCAATAATATATTTTTTTCCGTGTACCATTTTTGAATCAAAATTTTGTGAATCATAAATATCATTTTTTGTATATAAAAATATTTAAATCATTAATAAAAATTTTCCCGTATACAAATATTATTTATGTTTAGGTATAATTTACAAAAATAACTGGATCAATAGCAAAAATTAGAATATAAAAAATATTTAGATCAATAATATATTTTTTCCCGTATACCATTTTTTATCATAAATATTTGGAACATAAATATCATCTTTCGTAGATAAAAATATTTAGATCAATAATCGATTTTTTCCCGTATACGAATATTATTTATGTTTAGGTATCATTTACAAAAATATCAGGACCAATAGTAAATTTTCGTATATAAAAATATTTAGATCAATAATAGATTTTTTCTCGTATATAAAAATAACACCGTTTATTAAAATACATGGATCATATATATTTTACCCCGTACACAAATATTAGTTTTTCATTTATAACAATATTTAGATTAATAATAGAATTTCACTTTGACCCATAACAAACATTTGACACATAATTATACTAATAACATTTATTTTAGAAACTAATTTACTTGTGAAATAAAATAGAGAATAATACCCATGCACCGAAAGTGTATAATTATTTTACACATTCAAAAAGTAAATTTTGGACACAAAATGTCTCTAAAATGGTATAATTTAGTTGCATAAGTACAGTTTAGAACTAAAAATACAATTTAGTAGCAAAATATCCTAAAAAACTCGTACAACAGAACCCGAACTATCCGTATTATATAGAAAATATACAATAAAATATCAATATAAGTCCATCCTTAACATTTATTTCTAAATACACACACTTCAAAGTTGAATCAAACCAACCAATCAATCTTATTTACATAAACTTACACAAATCAATAAGTGAACAAGTGACTTTTTTTTCTTCACAATATATATCTTGGCTCTTCATTGACAATAGTGACACACACGCCTTTACCAACCCATGTGACGTGCTCTCCAATTCCATCCAATTTTTACAAAACTATTGCCAAACCCAACACAACACCACAAAAGCCCTCTCTTTTTAACCTATCCCTTTTTCCATCAAAATATATTTAATTTCTTTTCCTTAGATAGTGATACTTACTTTATTATTATGTCTATAAGTTTTTGTGGCTCTATCTTCTGGGTTTCCTCGTTTTCATGACATATTGTCAATTCACATAACTCATAAGTCATGCCCTCTACTTCTAAGGCAAGACTTTCCCTTTAGAAGAAAAATCCCAATTAGTTAAGATAGGCCTTGAAAAATAGTGTACCAATATCTTTAAACTTAAGTTTCAAGATATAGAAGAAACTCATTCATTGATTCACCTTTGTCCTTCATTTGAAGAAGTTGCATGGTCCATCCTTTTGTGGTTTTGATTTTAGCTTACTCCTAGGTACTACTTAGATTTCTTGTCGGATATATATATATATCTCCTTAATTACTCCGAAGTTTTTCATATCCTTCAATTTTTTGCTTGATATGATGTGAAATTTTCATTAGAAAAAAACCATGTCTATTGTTAGTTTATGTGTTACCTTAAGTCTTGTTTTTGGGTTTCTTATACTCTTGATATTTGCACAAATTTTCTATTTTTTATGGTGGAAAAAGAGAAGAACACACATAGATATTGAAATGGAACAAGGTGGTTTCACAAAAGGGGTGTTTTATTGGGGGTGTTGGAAGAAAACACCATGTTCTTTAGATGTAACAAACACTAGTAGGAACATAGAAACCTCAAATCATGAACAGGACATAGAATTGGGTGTTGAAGGCAAAGATTTGCTTTTGAAACTCTCTGGTGAGGAAAGCTTGGAGCTTGAATTGATGAGGTTGCATAATCTCCCTGGCCCACCAAGATTTCTCTTCACAATCACAGAAGAAACAAAGGAAGATTTGGAATCTGAAGATGGGAAATCGAAATGTGGAAGAAGCCGAAAAGGGTCGAGAACTAAGAGTTTGAGTGATTTTGTTGAAACCCCTTTTGGTTTATCTCCTTTGAAGTGTTCTGTTGATTCTATTTCTCTTGATTCTTATAAGCATCAAGGGTTTAATAATCCGCTTTTCGAAGCCTCGGCCGAATCGGAATTTAACAGGTTTAGATCTTCGCCGCCTCCGAAGTTCAAGTTTTTGAGAGATGCGGAAGAGAAGTTGTATAGGAGATTGATGGAAGAATCTAGAAGAAAGGAAGTTGAGGAGAGTCATGAAAAGTCCCCTAAAAGAGAAACAGAAAGGAAGCAGATTCAGCAGTGTTTGCCACAGAGTTCTTCTCAGGTTCTTCCTTTGACATCTTCTCCTACAATGTTCAAATCACTTGATAATTCATCTATGGTGCATTAGGTTCATATACATTTAGGACTCTTTGGTAATTATATTTTTTTTACCTTATGTTAAATTAATTTTGATTATGGACCTCTATTATGTGTGTTCTTGAATGATTGTTATGGTTAATATGCTGCAAATTTGATCATGGTTTGCCAACATATAGAATGCATAGAGACATGTTCCTCAAAATGGTTCTAAAGATACTAGTTAGTTATGATTTAAATTGTGATTATTGCGTGTAATTGTAATTGTAGATTAAAATTTAGAACTAATTAGTTAACGAGTTTATATGCCCAGAATTGATTATATTTAAAGATAGAATTCAAACATTGAAAAATACACTTTGAATTCTAAAATTCAAAACAAGTTAGTGTGTGTTTGTTTCCGCGTCAAAAATACTCCAAACGCGCGTCTACCAAAAGCTAGGAAACCTAGCTTCTGTATTTTCACGGCAGAAAGCATTCTAGACATACGTTTACCATTCCAAACGTGAATCCAAACACCCCTTTAGTGTTTGGATTTCAAAATTTTAAAGAGACTTTAAAACTTTTTTTAGATTGTAGAATCCGAACATTGAAAAACATGTTTTAGATTCTAAAATTCAAAACATCTTAGTATATGTATGGTTTCATGGTTAGAGCAGTTAGAATTGATTCTGGATGTATAAAATTGATTTTGTAATATTTAGTTGATCTCAAGTAGAATAGATTTTATTTTTTAGAATTGATTATAATTGAAGATAGAATTTGAAATTTAAAAGGAGTTTAGAAGAGGTTAAGAAATTAGGAAGCTCACAATTAGCTATTGAGCAAAGGACTTGTGGGGCTATGTGTTTTTGTCTATTCCATAGTTTGTATGGCTTTAACAAGTAATCATTCATGTGAATGTTGAAACATGATCGCATCACTACCAAAATTTTAAATTAAAAAACCCTTAATGATTAAGTATAATTTTTCTTTTAAGAAACCCACACAAATTCACAATCATTTATTGTACTAGTTTAGTTGTATTTGCTAATCTAGCTGTGTTTTTGTTTTCTTTCTTAGATGCTTAATTCACACCACATTATCATAATTAGCTTTCTAATGAAAAACTTTAGCTTTCTTAATTAAAAGGTTAACGCGTAAACATGTTCCTAGGTAGATTCACAAATAGTTGTAAACTAGTACTAATAATGTTAATCATTGAAATTTTATAGCTCTTTATATATAAATGGAAAGTCAATGCTTTATGCTAATGCAATTAGCAAAGTGCTTTACAGATAGTAAGTTAAGAATTTGATTTTAAAATGAAATTAGTTTTTACAAAGTTTGTTGAATTAGTGTGTATGTGTGACTTTTGTAATTAACCTATCTAAAATAAAATAAAAATATCTATCTTCAATTCAATTTTTATAAGAAGGAACTTTTAAAAATTTGAATTTAAAAAATATATAAGTAAAATTTAATATATAAATATATTAGTTAAGATTCAAATTTAAAATGATTAAATTTTATTTTTTTATATCCAAATGAAATCCATCTTAGATGTTCTAAGTTCGAATCTACTTTAGAGCATAATAATCTTTAATCATTTAAGGAGAAAGTATGTCATTCATTGAGGTTCTTTCGCACACAAAGAATATATGATTTATACTCAGAACTATTTCAAACTTTTGAGAGACCCGGTATAAGAAGAAAAAGTTAACTTCACTTGATTCGTGAATTCTCTATGTGGTCTTATTTAATCGTAATTAACCATAGAATATGTGTTTTGAGGTCCTTTTTTATTATATCCGTGAGATCACGTGGTGTAGATCGCCTTGCATACTCAAAAAGTCCATATTTATACTCAAAGAGAAATTGTTCCGTACTTTTTTATCCTAATTATTCAAAATATTTTGCTTAAAAAAAGACATAATCATTTTTCTTTCTTTCTTAACCACCTCCATTTTATAGTTAAAATTCCACTCTTTCTTCAACCCTAATTTCCCAAAAAAATCATTTTACTTAAAAAGATCTAAAGACTTTTTTCTTCTTCTTAACCACCTCCATTTAAGAATAGAAAGTAATCAAAATTAACATAAAACAAATGTTGTTGGATGGCAAATTGAACAAATTGCAACACATAGTGGGTCCCACAAGGTTGTTGTCTTAATCAAAGCATGGTGCGTGTCATGAATAGGTTGGTTATTGTGTGTATGAACTTTTACCAAAACAACAAGTGATGTCGTTGTTATCATCACGCGATTCGTTACAAACTTTTTTCCTCCAACCAAACAAAACCTAACTTATTTTACAAAGTAGTAATTTCAACGCCTGCTTTCAAATTCAAAATTTTATTGCAATTTTCTCAAACTCAGTGCTAACGTAACGTTAAGAACAAGAATAGTTTATTTATTTGTAATTTAATAGAAAGAATCATGGTAAGTGGTGACATGTGAAATGGTAAGGTACAAAATGTGTCGTGGTCCTGTGTATAAGTCATTGTTTAGGTCCACTTGTATTAATTCTTTAGAATTGACATTTGTTAATTTTGTTTCAATGAGCTAAATTAAAACCTGTTATGAAAAGAAAAGTTCTAAAAAAATTGATATTATTTTTTATTATCATTTTTTATTTTTCAAATTACAATTTAATCAAATACTACTTACTTACTAGTACTATCTATTTGATTAAGCAGTGACAAAACATAATCTTAAATTAATTAATTTTGATTAAATAATTAATTTTATTATAAAAATGTGTTGTCTCAGAAATTATAAATTTTAACTTTAAATCATAAGCAATTTTTAGATGTCAATTTAATTTTATTCAAAAACAATCAAATATGTGAATATTAAATATGTTTGGATCTTAAATTCAAAAGTTAATTCAGAGGATAAAATTCCTCTCACATATTTATATAATTATCCGTTTGGAAATTTGCCCTCACATTATTATACAATCAACAGTTTAGGAATTTAAACAATTTGAGGCTTCAAATAAACTTTAACAACATAAATATTAATTTCAACACCCATCTCATGCTTAGTGTGAGCCTGAATCAAATATCTACATTAGAGTCTTTAATTCGATTCTGATGCAATGTTTAATATATTTGAAATTCAAAAGTTAATTTAAAGGGTGAAATTGCGCTCATTTATTTATGCTCCAACAACTCAAAAATCTAAGCGATTGAAACCTCAAACTAACTCCACCAATACAACTATCAATTTTAACCCTTAAAACGAATTACACCCATCTAAAATCAAGTTTTAAATGCTCAAAATTTTATATTTTATTTGGGTTATTTTAAAATTAAAGTAAGCACTTAGTCCATGTTTTCATGATTTATTCTTAAGTGATTACGCGGTTAGATAAATTGTCACTTGTCGTTAGGGGTGGAAATAGGCTAGGATAGGTTAGGCTTTATAAGGCCTTGGCATGACCTATGATAAGCTTGAAAGGCCTGAGCCTGGCCTGTGGCCTATAATAGGCTATCTTTTTTGGCCTGGCCTGACCTTTTTAAAAGCCTGGCCTGACCTGAAAGCCTATTTAAAAGCCTATTTTTCATTATGTTTTCAATTAATCCATATTATTTAATAAACCTTATAAGTTGTCCTATTTATGCATATATAGGCCGACCTATTTAACCTTTGTTATAATATATATGCATATATATAGGCTTGTCTATTTAGGCTTTTTCTAATATACATGCAAATATAGGCCGATTTATTTAGGATATTTTTAATATACATGAAAATATAGGCCGGCCTGTAAGGCTTCATAGGCTTTTTTAATAGCCTAAGGCTGACCTATTTTATTAAATAGGCTTTTAAAAAAGCCTAAGCCTTGCCTTTTTGTTAAAAAAGTCTGGCCTGGCCTGGCCTTATATAGGCTAGGCCATAGGCCCCTGTAGGCCGGCCTGGCCTATTCCCACCCCTACTTGTCGTGTGACGATATATATGACTTAATTTTTATTATTTACTTCTTGACGATAAATATGACTTAATTTTTATTATGGAAATTTCTTTACCCACCTCCTAACCTTCTTAGTCACCTCTGGCGAATTTACCAAAATACCCCTTGTTTCGGAAATACATTTTCGAAAACGTACTTTTATTGAAAAAAAAGTGTTTTCGGAAATGCACTTCCGAAAACACGAAAAAAAGGTGTTTTCGGAGATGCATTTCCGAAAACACCCCTTTTTTGAGTTTTCGGAGATGCATTTCCCAAAACATTTTTTTTTGGGAGGGGGTGTCTTCGGAGATGCATATCCGAAATATTCCAAGACCAAATTCCGAAAGAATTCAATAATTATTAAAAAGTTAAAATCAAGGTGAATCAATACAATTAATAGGTATAGAAATCAAGGTGAATCAATAAAATCAAGGTGAATCAAAATTTTCTAAACAATTTTAAAGTTAAAAATTATTTTACTAACTTATATAAATAAAAAACATTTTAATTTCATAAGTAAATTTTGAATTATAGAGTTAAATATAAAATTTATTCATTAAATAAAATTAAGACAAAATCTTTTTTTAATTTTTTTAAACTAAATAAAAAATTATAACTCATTTTTAATTATGAATCAGAATAGAAATATATAAATATATAATAATAATTATTAATTTTGTAAGTTAAATATATAAATATATGATATATAATAATTATTATAAATTAAAACACTCATTTTTTTAATTTTATAATTATTATATAAAATATATAAATATATTTATAATTAATATATAATAATTATTATATAAATATATAAATATATCAATATATAATAATTTTTATAAATATATAATAATTATTATAATTATTATATAAATATATAAATTAAAACACTTATTTTTTTAATTTTTTTTGTAAATATATAATAATTATTATAAATATATAAATATATAAATAAAAAATTATAACTCATTTTGTAAGTGAAATTATTTTAATTTTTTTAATTAAAATTATTTTAAATTTTAAAATATGAATCAGAATATAAATATATAATAATTATTATTCATAACTCATAAATTATATCAAAATATATAATTATTATTATTCATTACTCATAAATTATATCAAATTTATGATATGTGAATTAATTAATATCCTAAAATTAATTTTTGGGATTTTTAATTTTAATTTTTGTTTTTCGGAGATGTATCTCCGAATTAATCAAAATCTCAATTTTTGGGATTTTTTCGGAAATGCACTTCTGAAGTCTGAAAAAATTTAGAAAAAAAAATATTTCGAAAATGCATTTCCGAAGCGGGGTAAAGTGAGGTTTTCGCTGGGGGTGACCCTCATAGGGAGGTGGGTAAAGAAAAAACCTTTATTATTTACTTCTTTAAATATGTTGCTTCTCTTCTTTCTTTCTTTCTTAAATTTTTAAGTTTGGTAAACACATGCTTACGGTATGCACACAAAAATAAATAAAAATAGGTACATGTACAACCGATTGTGGTGGGTTAACTCTCACCAATTAATATATTCCTACTCAGGCATGAGATATTTTGTTCACTTTTGAGTTCCTAAGATAAGATTTGGACTTTTCTGTACTTTGGTAAACATCGTTTATGGCTTTGGCCCATAGAGTCCAAAACTAAAATTCAACGTTTTGCAAATATAAAAAAATATTAAGGAGCATGAGGACTTTAGTGACATATTTATTCAATAAATACTTATCTTTAAAGGTAATCAATGAAGCTAACTTAGCTAGCTAAATAGGTCTATAGTAAGTTTTTTCTTGGTAAATATGTCTTTATAGTAAGAGTTAAATAAAATGTTTAGATTCAAGGAAAGAATTGAAAATAGATGGAATAATTATTTTCACAACTTAGTAAAAAATATAAGATTTTCTCATAGTCTAAAAAGCTAAATATTGAAAAGGAAGATCAAAATCGTAGCTTCTACTTTTAGATTAAAAATGCAAGTTAAAAGAAGAGCTTAATATTACAAAATAGTTGGGAAAAAAATTTAAATAACCAGGTTTAATAAAAAAATTACAAAAAAAAACCATGTTTTCGGGGTATTTACCAAAATGTCTAGGTTTGAAACCCCATATAGGTGGATGCGCCAAATGAAATGGCGCATCTTTGTGCAACACGCCACACCATTTGGCGCATATGAGCAAAAATTAGGGGTAAAGTTTGTGAGCCAAATCATTTGGCGCATGCATATATGGTTCCACACATAGGCGCCATTTCATTTGGCTCCTATGTGTTGGTTTTTTTTTTTTTGAAAAATAATCCCCTTTGTGTAATTTCGCGCAACGTTTTTGATTCAGGTCTTTTAATTTCGTAAAAACGTCTGATAAACCGATTTCGTAAAATTCTTAGTAACCCTAAATAATTTTTGCGTTGTCGATTGCGGTATTTTACTAAAGCACACTTTATTGATGAAAGATTAAGGAAAGGTTACAATAGGTGGTAAAGAAATTGATACATTGTCGTAAAAAAAAATACAAAGAAGATTAAACTTGCGACGAGGTCGAGCCACGATTAGGGCATATTTTTCTATTATGCCCCACCTGACGACAAATGCTGCATTTTCTTTCCATTTTGTCGTGGACGTCCATTTCGGTTCTAATTCGCGAACTATTGGGGCGACTCTTTTTCTTTCGTCGCATTGCGTCATTATGCCAAACTAACTCCCCATCATACTCAGGCCAGTAATCCTCCCTGGCTACCACTGGAAACGCAACACTGTAAACTCGGAGCAATGTCTGAGCCTTGTAAATTGGAGACAGTAGTGATATTGCGTCGCGGTGCGCAAATGCACATGCAGCTATGACATGTGAGCAAGGCATACGAAAAGCTTGAAACCTTCCACATTCGCACCAATGTTCATCTAGCAGAACCCTATATTGTTGTCTTGGCAAATCCTCATTGTGGTCAATTGTTTCGCGAACACTGAATGTACGGTTGAATCGGTCGAAAGCAGTTACTTGATGAGTGTTTGCTTTTGTCGATTGCTCTTGCATAAATTTCATGCAACTATCACTTAACAATTGACCCGATTGTCTAACATCACCCCACTTTTTGCCTCTCATTGAGAATAGCGAAGCCATCCTAAAGTAGGTTGCCTTCACTAGTGCTGTGATAGGAAGGTTACGGATGTCTTTGAAAACTACATTCATGGATTCTACCAAATTTGTCGTCATATGGCCCCATCGCACGCCTTTGTCATAAGCCCTTCTCCATTTCTCCCTGGAAAGGTTATCTATCCAAGTTCTCGCATCTGGATTTGTCAGTACAATCTCACTCCAATAATGCTGGAATGTAGGTTGGGTTAATGCATAACCAGCATTGACTAGGGCCTTCCTGAGCTGCCTATCCTTGATCTCCCGCATGAAGTTCTAGGCGATGTGGCGAATACAATAGACGTGTTTTGATGGTGGGTCATGCCATCCGTTTGCTGGATTGTTATAAGCACACTCAATGGAAGCGTGCCTATCAGAGATTAAACAGAGGTCAGGCTGAGGAGCAACATGTTCTCGGAGGTTCCTTAGAAAGAAACTCCAAGCTGCGGCAGTTTCACCTTCAACAATTGCGAACGCCACTGGAAATATATTACTGTTCCCGTCCTGTGCAACCGCCATAAGCATGGTTCCCTTGTATTTTCCGTATAACCATGTTCCATCAATTTGAAGTATGGGTTTACAATGTGCAAACCCTCGTACGCAAGGTTTGAACGCCCAAAAAAGGCGATGGAATATTCCGTTTCCTTGGACAGGGTTTCCATCCGGGGCATGCGCGGGCAGTGTCTCTAGAATAGAAACAGTGCCAGGTGCGTAAGTTTGTAGCGCAGTAAGGTAGTGGGGAAGAATTTTGTATGACTCCTCCCAATTGCCGTAGACTTTTTCAATTGCCTTTGTTTTTGCAACCCACGCCTTTCTGTAAGATGGAGTGTAGTTGTAGGCTGTAACGATATGCGAGATAATATTTTTGACCTTCAAAGACGGATCAGAGCTTATGAGAAGCAAGATCTCCTGACAAATAAGATCGCCACTGAGTTTCGTATGATCCTGGGAAGTGTTAGGGTTGACACATGTGTGTTGTTGCATAATCGACCCTATGACCCATGCATTACTTCTCTTCCTATAAGAAGCCAACAGTCTGAAGCCACATTCTGGATTTTTACAAGTGATTACATACCGTTCCAGGTTTGAACAATCTACTTCAAAATCAACGTTGTGCGCCATGTGCCAATTTTTTATTGTTCTAAGACATGGCTCCTTAGAAGGAAACTTGTCTCCTTCCTTTAAATCATCGTCATTTTGGATGTACGGTGTGAAGAAGATTTCGGATGATGGTTCGTCACCTTGCAGGTTCAAGTTACTCATATGTGCTGGAGGTGCGTACACATGAGCAGGAGGCACCGACATGTGTTGCTCGTCGTCAGATTCCTCGTTGACCATGTCGTCAAATTCAGTTTCCAGATCTTCTTCTTCCTCGTCTATGACATCAACCTCTTCTTGCTCGTTGACTGGTGGGTCAATAACTTGCGACTGGACAATATGAGTTTCTTGTGTCTCAACCTGTATAGTAACGTACAGCTCGATGGAATCTAAGCCAGAATATTCGTGGGTAGCAAACATATCTTGGAGGTCTTCGTCATTTGCAATCTCCGTCTCATAAAACTTGACGGTGTTGTTGTTATTGAAAGAAGGACATTAGTAAAAAATGTTTGCAATAGGACCCATTGCAATCTTAGCCTGAAGTCGCTGAATGAAGGATGTAAAGGTGGCTCTTTTGCTTAACAAAAATGGCACAACTTGAGTGTTTCTCATCACAAAACCGGCTATTTCATGTGAGTAAGTCTCACTGTTTAGATGGGCATGTACCAAGTATTGAGGAGATGAAGCCATTGTTTCGGGTTAGTGTTTGGGTGTTGTAATATCAGGTGATAATAGGCAATATTGTTTGTGTGTGTTGTAATGTTTAGAAATATTGGTTGTCTTATATAGGTTAATGCTCTATTGCACAATGTTTACCAACATGCTCACAGCTTTGCATTGTCTCAAGATAATGAGACGCACATTGATCTAGGTATGTCCCAAGATTCCAACATGACGAGACTAGACAGACGCACGCTGATCTAGGTCTGTCCCAAGATTCCAACATGACGAGACTAGACAGGCGCACGCTGATCTAGGTCTGTCCCAAGATTCCAACATGACGAGACTAGATAGACGCACACTGATCTAGGTCTGTCTCAAGATTCCAAATTGAATGTAAAAGACCAACACACAATGGTAAATGTCTGTTAGCTTAATTAATGTTTGCACCAACCATAAAAACCACATTAGTTTTAATTAAATGATCCAGCGTTAGCAACACAAAACAACTGGTAGAACACGAAATTACATTGCAACAAATAAAATAACACAAAACAACTGGTAGAACACGAAATTCCATTGTATCAAATAAAATAACACAAAAAAATGGTAGAACACGAAATTACATTGCATCAAATAAAATAACACAAAACAACCGGTAGAACACGAAATTACATTGCAACAAATAAAACAACACATAATCTCAACTACTCAAGTATCACTGCAAGAACAAGTGGATTTTCAACGCCTCGGTTAACTTCTCCACTGTGTGTCCAAAACATTAGATCCACATCCACATCGTCTTTCACACGATCCCAATAATACATGTAGGTGCCTTCTGGGTTATTATCCGTCAACGTAATGTATGGACAACGATAATCTATTTGTTTAACTTTCTTGGTTGGACCATCCAGTTGACGAAACCCGGTGTTGATGGCTCTAACAATTCTCTTGAAATCCCAATGCGGGTTCAGACAAACTCGCATGTGACTACCTTCCTCAAAAAAGACTACAGCCCAAACTGAATTCATTTATAAGTATTTGCAGTAAGAAGAAAAAAAGAGTTAATACTTCAACTCCACACACACACCTCTATTTATAGAAGAGCGTACCACTTGTAGCAAGTATTTTTTAGCGGGTAAATATGGCGGGAAATATTGTTGTTAATTATTTATAACTTAAATATTTATTGGCGACTTCGTAACAATAAGATATCAATTCATTGAAATATGCGTTGAGCATTTGATTGAACGGTACAGAAGTTACATAAATGATAAAGAAACTGCGACATCTAGGATATTACAATGGTTAAAACAATGTCTTCTCTGTCCTCCATCATCCGAGTGCATTGGATGTCGTCTTCCATAGTCTCCCACCAACGCTGCCTTTCAAGAAAAACACCATCCCTTGTTCTAAGCCTCTTAGTAGATCTTATTTCTTCGCCGGGACTGTACTCCCCATCCAAAAACCTCAGGATGGTTCTCTTAAGTTGGTCCATAGAATGGATATTCCAAAACATAACCGGCATGGGAGGTTTAACGGGAGAGAAAATGACGTGCCAGTTCCTTCGACGATACTTCGGTTGATAGTTGAACCGCCTCACAGGTGGTGAAGGCTCAGAGCTCTGGTTTGTGCTATCTGGGCTTATGCGAGATCTCATTTTTATTTCGTGTGTGTAGTCTTATGCACACAAGAAACCCTAATTTATAGAGGGACGAACGCCTGACTTACGGTCTATAGCACAACTAGGGTTTCCACTACATGACAAAACAGAAACCCTAATTTTCAAAAAAAATTAGGGTTTGTACTAATGCGCCAAATGGAATGGCGCATATGTTATTTTTGCTTCCCAGAAGGCGCCAAATGGTTTGGCGCATTAGTGTAAATTTGAAAGAATGTGCCATTCCATTTGGCGCATATGTATTATACATGTGGTCCCCACCTGGTCCCCACATGGTCCCCACCTGTTAACGTCTAAATAATTTCTGTGTTTTGCATGCGTCTGGAACGATTCCTGCAAGTTCGCATGCGTTTGAAACGATTCCTCCTAATATTGCATGCATGCAACCCTATTTGTCACCTATTTCTGCGCTGCATGCATGTCACCATGTCCTGTCACCGAAAGTTATGTTGCATGCATGCCAACCACTTCTGCACAAGCAACACCTAGCAATTTTGAATGTGTTGACATGTCCAACATGCAGCTTGTTACCGTTTTAGCCTCATCACTATATATACTACCTTGGCCTCTGCAGATTTTTCATCACCATCACTCATTTACTCTCACAATAATCATTTTGCTTTCAAATTCCAAATTTCCAGTGTTCAACCATGTCTCTCTTAACAATGGGTGATACGCACCGAGGAACCGTGGAGAACATCGCATCCTATGTAAGTATTTTAGTATTACGTTAATAACATGCATCTGTCTATTATGTTATAACTGCATACTAATGCATACATAATTATTTTCAGGATGCTTCCCGATTCCGGACTCGTAGTCACTCGATCATCGCTCCGGACGAACGCATAAAACCCTACTTAGAAGTTGCTGGTTTCGGACCCATTAGCAGCATCGTCGAGGCTTCCATAGATCACAAATTTGTTCTGGCCTTGTTAGAACGCTGGAGGCCGGAGACACACACTTTCCATCTTCCATCAGGGGAGTGCACCATAACCCTGAAGGATGTTCACATGTTACTAGGCCTTCCAGTAGACGGTAAGGCAATTAATGGTTGTGTAATGCAAGCAAATTCCCTATGCTATCAGCCATTGGGTATAGACTTGATAGAGGGTCAAGTTGGTGCTAGGGAACAGGGTGTTAACCTTAAGAGGTTAAAGGACTATTATTCAAATTTTTAGTTGGATGATGATTCTCCCCAAGAAACTATACTTCAGAAAACCAGGTGCTACCTGATCTTGCTAATTGGAAATGTTTTATTTCCAGATAGTACCGGTAACACCGTTAATTTTATGTATCTACGTTTATTAATGGATTTTACTAGAGTTAGTCTATATAGATGGGGGTCTACAGTGCTGGCTACGGTGTACCAATCCCTGTGCAAGAACGCAAAATACGATTCTTGCACATTCCATGGATGCGCTCTGTTGGTGCAAGTGTGGGGGTGGTGGAGGTTGCCTATAATGGCCCCGATTAACAGAACCAGTTGGACCTTTCCGTATACAATGAGGTAACTTTTTAATTCAAAATTTTCATGCAGAATTAGTGGATTATGATTTACTCTAACTAACACATTTAATTTGCGTTTTAGATTTTGCGTGAAAAAATGGACTTCATAAAAAATCCACGGTCAAATATCACAATGTACCGCCAGCTGATTGATCACTTACGACCCGAGGATGTATTATCTCTTATCTTTTGCTCTTTTACAAGTGTATTTTTTATAAATATTTGACCAAAATAATGTATAACTTTTATGCATGCAGTTTAAATGGAGACCGTATCTAGATTGCGACCATGAGCCTAGAGGTGCAGATGCAGCCATTTGGACTGCAAAAACTTGCCTGATCCGGTACAACATCATCGAAATGCATCATAGTGACCGGGTCAAACTACAATTCGGAATGCATCAAGGTATACCCGATCCTCCAGTTGACTTGGGAGTGTGGCACCTCAGACGAGTCAACCATCAGTGGAATCACCAAAACTGGAAGGATTACGCACCCGAATGGCACCAGATGTGGAAGGACCGTCGCCAATATGTCCTCGACTTCCCCGTGAGTGATCATGAGATGAAACCGTCTGCAGAATACATGAGTTGGTACCGTACGGTTACCACCCCTAACTTATTTATTGCAGACCCGTTCTACTTAATAGACCCCCGTGCTCACAACTACATCCTACCCCAACAATAACCTGAAGAGAAACAACAACAACAATAACAACAACGACAACAATAACAACAAAGACAACAACAACTACAACAACGACAACAACTACGACAACTACAGTAGCAACAACAACAAGAACAAAATCAGTACACCAACCAACAACAAAATCTGTTCCATACTCCGTCCCGTTCTTCCCGCAACTACCGACAACAAAATTTGTTCCAATCACAGTCTCAACCTTTCCAAGAAGCTGAAGACCAGCACCATTCCGCTAGCCAATACCAGACCCATTCACAACCACTTGGCTTTACAGGTTACACAGGGTCCACAAGGTTCTTCGGACAAAACATTGAGACCGGTTTGTCAAACCTCCATCTAAGTCCCGACGATGGTCCACATGCTGAATCATCTCACCGTGGCACCCCTTTTGGCTATGCAACACCGTCAAACCAATTTGGCTTTTATCAAGGTAGTTCTAGTGCTGCTGGGTGCTACCAACCTGAAGTCGTGCCCCAACCCACTCCCCCACCACCATTTAACACTTTTGAGGGCTTGGGTAACCGACTTTACGACAGTTGGTTTCCGGTTAATTATGGTGGCGTGGACGAATTCATAGACAACGACCAGCGGAACAACCCACTTCCAGGCCCAGCTACACAGACCCAACAAGAAGCACGAAGGGGTAGGGGTGATGCTAGACTTCTCGGCGGCGTCAACGACCGGCCTCGACGTGTCATAACAAGACCTTAGTGGGAAACATATGGTTATCTTGGCAATGGACGCCATTAGGCATTTTGTTATGTATTTTGTTATGTTTTCTTTAATCAATTGTTGTCGATGTATCGTTTCCCTAAAACTAATGAAATTTGTTATTTCCGGTTTTTATATATAGCCCTGTTGTTTCGATTTCGAATAAGGGATGTCAAAATAGGTGTTTATAAATTAAATTATAAAAACTAAATAGAAATAAAAAAAGGGAATGGCCTAATGCGCCCAAATGGTTTGGCTAGTAGGGAAACAAAATACCCTAATGCGCCATTCCATTTGGCGCTAACATTTGAAAAATTAGGGTTAGCCAAATGGTTTGGCGCATGCACCCCTTTTATACACTTATGCACCATTTCAGTTGGTGCATCCACCTACCCGGGGTTCCAAACCTAGACATTTTGGTAAATACCCCGAAAACATGGTTTTTTTTTGTAATTTTTTATTAAACCTGGTTATTTAATTTTTTTTCAGTAGTTGGGTAATACAACATTATTTATTAAGATACATAAAAATATTGGAGACAGAGGTCTTGATTGTCTCGCAATGCTTTTAAAGAAATATTATGAAGTCGAAGAAAATGTCAGACAAGTGGGAAGGAAACAGTCTAACTTTTATTTATATGAACAAGAGAGAAACACTCTAAAATTTATCTTTTTAAACAAGTTTCGATTGCTTTGTTAAAATAAAATAGTCCCTGTGGAGATATGTAAAACTATAGAGTTGATAAACATGGGTTCTGCCTTATATTCCTAACACGGATGAGGATAAAAAAAAGAGAGTGAAAATAAGGAGAAAAATAAATATAAGGAAGGAGTCCAAAAAGAGAGTGACGTAGTTGTTGGGGGTGAGGTTGAAGAAGAAAAGAGTTAGAGGGAGAAACAAGTGAGAAGGTAAGTGAATAACATGTGAGGGGGATACACTTGACAAACTCATTGATTGAAACTCGCCTTTGAGGTGAACAATGAAAAAAATTTGGAATGAACTTAATTATGAAATACCATGCTATGTTAAGCCTCCTTACCCAATTATGGAAAAGAAACCCAAGAAAGAGATGAATGTAGGGGAGTTCAAAAAGTTCATGGAAACATTTACAAAGATCTTAGTTAGTATTCGATTCTATGAAGCTTTTGAAAAAAATGTCGGTGCACGCTAAATTCATGAAAGACCTCCTCCTAGAAAAGCATAAGCCAAAGTATGAAAAGAACATAGATTTGGTTGAAGAACGCAGTGTCATCATTCAAAGAAAGCTTCTACCTAAAATCAAAGATCTAGGGTGACTCACTATTCCTTGTACCATTGGCAAATTGAACATTTGGCACACATTTGTGATTTAGGGGCAAACATCAATCTGATCCTCTATCTATGATGAATAAGCTTGATTTTGGGGAACCAAAGCCTACTCAAATGACTTTGACTTTAGTAAATAGATCTATCAAGAGTCGATGATTTACTATTTCATACTGATTTTGTCAAATTAGATATGGCAAAAGACACATAGACACCATTATTACTTGGAATATCTTTTATGGCTACATGTAGAACTTTGATTTATGTTGAGATGGGGGAACTTATCTTACATTTCAACAATGAAAAACTTGTGTTTAATGTGCTTGAAGGTATGAAGCATAAAAGTGAAAATCCTCAATGCTACAGGGTGGATATAGTTTATGACACAGTTGAAGAAACTTCTTAAGTCAGATCATATTTGTTAGCTTTAAAAAGGTTCATTGTAAATTCCATTGAAAAAGTCGAAGAAAAACAAGATTAAGGAGTGGGAGAATGCATAAGGTAGTAGAATGCATCCTAAATAAAAAAGGAATCAAAATAAATTGAAGAGTTAGGGGTATCTGTGAAACAAATTATGAGTCAAGAAAAAATAAAAAGACTTAACTCTCTTGAATTGAAGGAATTTCCCACCCATTTTAAGTATGTTTTCTTGGGAGAAGACCCAAATCAACCTGATATCATTAGTAAAGCCTTATCTGAAGTGGAAGAAGAGAAGCTCATGAGAGGCCTTTGAATGGAATGTTACTTACACTACTACAAAAAGTATCCATCACCATAGTTAGGAGAAGGATTACACCACAGATTTTGGTCCGTGGTAAAGAAGGGTGTGATAGTACGTGCATTACTTTCCACCACGGGATAAGATCCATGGTAAAAAATTAAATAGCGCACTACATTTCATCTTTCTTGGAAATTCCAACTGTGATGAAACCATTTTTCACCATGGTTGAAACTTATAAGTCAACCCACTTTTCACCACGGTTAGAAGTTCCAACCATGGTGAAAAGTTAGTCAGCCCAATTTTTTTATTTTTGCCACATGTTTTGACTGACTACATTGAGAACTTCCAACCGAATATAGAATATTAAATATTTCTAACACAATACTAACAACACAACAACAAGAACAAGAACAAGAATAACAACACCAAAAACAACTACAATAACAACAAAATTAATAGAATTGTTAAACACTAAATCTCAACAACAACAACAACAAAATTCAATATAATTATTTAACATTAAATCTTACCGTCAACAATAACAACAATTAAAACTAAATCGATAGAAACATTAAGCATTAAATCTGATCAACAACAACTACAACGACAAAAACAACAACAAGAAAAAACAACAAACAACAGCAACGCAAAACAAAATCAATAAAGTCGTTAAAAATTAAATCTCAACAAAAACAATAACATTAAACATTATACTCGATACAATAACAACAACTAATATTGCTAGTATGGAAGAAATGGTATTTTTAAGTTTAGTTTAGTAGAGAATTAGAGTTTCGTAAAAGGAAGATGAAGTTTGGAGGTAGAAGATGAAGTTCGTCTAGGGAAAAGTGAATGAAAGTGGAGCGTTAAATATCTTAGAAAAACAAAACCAGGTAACTTTTCATCACGGTTGAAGTTATCAACCGTAGGTGTTATACCCGAAAATTTTTCCACCGATTTTCATTTTTTAATTATAATTAAATTCATCTGCATATCATTCTATTTAGTCATGAAGTCACCATAATCACGTGCATTATATTTCATTTCATAAACATAAAGTCAAAATTTTCATGTGTTAAGAAAATCAACTGAAAAATCATGATTCACTATTCATTTTTGTTAAATAAATCCATAATTATTTAATTTATCATCATTTTATTTTATTTGCATTTTATTAATCATTTTCATGCATCATAATAAAAAGTCAAAGAGAATTCAACATTGCATATGTTGAGAAAATTGTTTAAGTTTGCATGTTTCATTATTTATTTTGGAAAAATAATTTCATAATCATTAAATTCATCATCATAATATTCATTCCACAATTTATTAATAATTTTCTTGCATCATAAATCAAAAGTCAAGGAAAAAGTCAAGATTTTGACACTAAAAGACAAAAATATATCACACTTGTTTTGTCAAACCATTTACATAAATTCTACTCGGTATTCAAATTCAAGAAGTCACGTTACATTTAAAAGCATTATCAATACAAACATGAGAGTTTTAATTAAAAATAGACTTAAATGCACTATTAGTCCTCCTATTTTGTTTTTATTGAACTTTTAGTCCTCCTTTTTTTTCTTCCAATTTTTTGGCTCCCCTATTAAACTTTGATTGAGTTTTTTTTGGTCCCTCTTCATTTTAGTTTATCTGCCAATTTAGAAAGCTGATGTGGCATTGAACAGTTACTGCTACGTCATTTATTTAAATTAAATGATTTAAAAAATTATTTTGATTCTGAAATAGTATTTTAATAACATAAATATCAATAAATGTTAAATTTTATTTAAAAATAAAAAACAAATGCATTTGACCTAATTTCTTAGCAGCCCACCCTTCAGTTTCCTGTTACAACATACGCGTTCTCACCTTCAAAAGTTCACGACAAATTTTTGGGTTCTCAAATCAAACCATTTTTCTTCGTTCTCAAATTCCACCATTAGCGCCTCAAATCCATTTGTTTTTCTCAAACAATCATGTATTGGTTTTCCTAAGAAAGCAGCCACAACAAATCTCTGTTAATCCGTGACGAGTGTAGATGTGGGTTGGATGCACCATTGATGATATCATGGACCGATGCTAACCCAGATCGTCGTTTTTATGGGTGTGGGATGTATAAGGTATTAAAGCTTTGTAACTCATCTCATTCAAATTTGCTTATGTTTGATATGAAAGTCACATTTCTTATTCATTATTTGTAGATTTAGGGACACATAATGGGCATTTATTTTGTTTGGTACGATGAAGAGATGAATCCCAGAGCAAAAGAGTTGATTTCTTTTTTGAATGAAAAGTTAAGTCTATAGAAGAGTAAAGTCAATGAATTCAAGCTCGAAGGGGATGAATTGACGATGAAGATGAATTTTGTGAAAATGCAGTTGAAGCTTACAATTGGAATGGGCATTGTGTTGTTAGCGGGACAAGTTACAACACGTGTAATGAATTAGGAATTATAATTGTGGTATAGGTTTTGAAACAACCATGTTGTAGTGTTGTTTAGTTGCTTATGTTTTTGAAACAACTCTGTTGTAAAAAATGTAACCATAAATTATGAATGAGAAATTATTGTTCCAAATTTGTTCCAAAATAGTTCAATGTTGTTTCATCATGACATAAATATGAATGAGAAACTATTATATGTCATGTTAGTAATGGTTCAATGTTGGTGTTTGTTTCAAATATTTATTCCAAACTGGTTCAATGTTGTCTAATGACAGTAAATACAAGGCATATAAATTAGTTCAATATTTTTTCATGATAGTAAATATAAGGCATATAAATTGGTTCGATGTTGTTTATATGTTTCAGTGTTGAATTGATACAAGCCATTACAAGACATTATTAAATTGATACTAGGCATATAAATGGTACTGGAAGTGTTAAACTTCTATGGTTACATTCTAAAGCCATTATAAGACATTAGTAAATTGATACTAGACATATAAATGATTCTGGAAGTGTTAAATTCTATAGTTACATCCTAAAGCCATTATAAGACATTAGTAAATTGATACTAGACATATAAATGATTCTGGAAGTGTTAAATTCTATAGTTACATTTTAAAGCCATTATAAGACATTATTAAATTGATACAAAGGCATATAAATGATATTGACAGTGTTAAGTTTCTATTGTACTGCAATGCATATATATGGTACTTCCTGTTTTACTTTTAACACTCAATAATGGTACTGTAATATTTTCCAAACCTGCAATAATTAGTTTGTAACATGCAATTGCAATATCAGTTTCAATTTCCATATCAGAACATTACAACTTCATTCAAAACAAGTAGGGCACTACAACTGCCATATCAGTTTGCATTGCATTACATCAAAATAACCAATCATACTACTGCCATAAAATCAAAATAAAAGTGTTGAATACACATATCATATACATGTTATAAAAAATGTTGAAACATATACCTGTAATAGCGAGAATTCTTCTGGTTTTTTATTGTTTTGCAATATGCAAGTTATGGCATGACAACATGGGATTCTAATTAAATCCCATTTCCTACATGCACATGTATCTTATTTTAGATTAACAACATATGTTTCGCTTCCATTTGTCACACCAAAAATGGCCAAATCGTCATCACCATGCCATGTAGGTGTCCAATTTTCTGCAACCTTCTTGTTCTTTTTGAGCACCAACTGTATTCTGGGGCAAATATCACCATTATACTTGCTTAATGCATCCTTCTGACTAGTGATCCTCTTGGTCAAATAATGTTGAATCCCTTCTAACATAGTGATGATTGATTTATCTCTATATTCTAAAATTGCCCTATTAAATGCCTCACACATGTTATTTATGTGTAGGTCACATTTAGAATAAGTCTTGAAGTGTGACCTGCTCCAGTGTTGTGCATGGATATCCTTCATTTCCTTCCAAGCAGCTTCATTCAAGCTTTTCATTCTTAGCATTGCCCTCTCCCATGATGCAACTGTTGTAGCCTTTGTTGCACTCCACATAATCTCTTTCAATTCCAACCCAGGATATTTCTTCTTCCAATTCCCATATAGATGTTTCACATGAGCACTTACACTTTGCACTGCTGGTACTAGGCCCTGGCATCATATATACAATGATATCATAGTATTATTACTATATTGAGAAAAAATTATTAATGCAAAAAAATTACATTAAAAGGTTACCTTTTGTTGGTCTGAAATGAAGGCATGAGCCCTATGGTTTAGGCTTTCCAGGTATTCCATTAGAATGTTTATGAACCACTCCCAAGAGTCTCTTGTCCCGACCTCCACAACAGCATAAGCAATAGGATATATTTTGTTATTTCCATCTCTCCCCGCAGCTGCCATCAACTGTCCACCGTAGTCTCCTTTAAAAAAAAGCATCCAAACCTATAAGTGGCCTATAATATTTAGCAAATCTAGACTTGCAAGCATCTAAGCATACATAAATCCTTTCAAACAATGTACCTTCATTAGAATCAACACATTGCACCACAACATTACTATTATGATTTGATTTTAGTAACTCTTGCGCATAACGCCTTATATGGGTGAATTGGTCCATACTAGCACCTTGGATCAACTCAATAGCCCTTCTTTTGGCTCTATATGCCTTATCATGAGACAAATTCACTCCCCATCTATCAAGAGCTTCAACAATCAATCCCACATGTTTCATATCAGGGCAATATCTTAGTGTAGCGGTAAAAATGTGACTCGACGCGTTTTCGCGCGCTCGGAGTACAACAGAGTCGCCACCGAACTTTATTTATTCCAAGAAGGAAAGGGAAAATATCGATAAAACCCACAAAGAGAAAAAGAAAAGGATAAGATGGTCATCGCAACCAAATTAGGGTTCGGGAGTCGGTTAAGCAAGGGGAAGGTATTAGCACCCCTCACCTCCATCGTACTCGATGGGACCCATTTAGTTAGTTTCGTGTTTGAGTGTTAGCGTGATGTTTGTGTTCTTTAGCTTATTAATCGAGAAAAGGTAAAAGAAAAGTTTTTTAGGGTTTTTAATATTATGAGGAAAAAAGAAAAGATTTTTTATTATTATGCTCGCCAAGACGTTTGTATCTTGTGCCTACGTATTCCCTAGTGCAATGGGAAAGTCAGAGCAATCGTAGTTCGGGCGAAGAACCACGAAAAGTTTGTTGGTTGATTTTAGCGAGAGGTACTCGATCGCTTTCAAATGGAAATACTACGCGCACATGGATATGATATCACTACAAGAATGGATGACTAAATCAAGATAAGACATGATTTTGGCCATCATCGCATTCGAGTGGAAGATATTCGGTCTTCACATGTGGAAGTATGTTCGTATTGAAAATTGGATAAGTGTCTCGTTTATGAGAAGAGTTTTAAAAGCCATAAGGCAAAAGGGTTGAATTAAATTGAAGTTGCGCTTTAAAACAGACATTTAGCAAAGGATTGAGCATAGGTGTTCACCTAGCGCGTCTTTACCCAAGGTATTGAACAGGAGCGAGCCCCATTTTCACTTGTTGTCCAAGTTAATTAATTTTGGTTCGAAAGATCAGGGTATTCAAGAGGTGTGCACTTCTTGTCACAAGATCTTTCGGTTCGATTAATGTATTTTAATTCAAAAGATCAAGGTATTCAAGAGGTGTTCACCCCTTGTCACAAGACCTTTTGGTTTGATTAAGTGTTTTAGACCAAAAGATCAAGGTATTCAAGAGGTGTTCACCCCTTGTCACAGGATCTCTTGGTTTTATTAATGTATTTTGATTCAAAGGATCAAGGTATTCAAGAGGTGTGCACTTCTTGTCACAAGATCACTTTGATTAATTAAAGAGTTTTGGTCCAAGAAAATCAAGGTATTCAAGAGGTGTGCACTTCTTGTCACTTGATTTCTTTGATTTGATTAAGAAAGTTTTTTATTGTTTGATTCAAAGGATCGAAGGTATTCAAGAGGTGTGCACTTCTTGTCACTTGATCACTTTGATTTTATTAATGTGTTTTAGTTTCAAAAGATCAGGGTATTCAAGAGGTGTTCACCCCTTGTCACAAGATCTTTCGATTTAATTAAAGAAAGGTTTAAAACAAATGTGTTAATCCAAAAGAATCGAGGTATTCAAGAGGTGTACACTTCTTGTCACACGATCTTCCGGTGCGGTTAAGAAAAAGATTTTTGAAAAGAAAACTCGACTTTGGATCGAGAAATGATTTGAAATGACTTGGCGTTGGACCAAGATTTATTTATTTTGGATTAAGATAAATATAATGTTTTTTTTTTTGATATTTTAATAATTTTTTTGAATCAAAACTATACATCTAAACATATTCATTTTTCTATAAAAAAAAAAAAAATCTTTAAAAAAACTTAAGTCTAAAACATACTTTTGGTGTTTTATTAAATAAAGAAGAATAAAATCTAAATTAAAAAATAAAAGCATGTTTTTGGTATTTTTGAAATACAAGGAATTAAAACAATTAGGAAAAAATATAGAAACAAATAAAGGAAATAAACACAATGGTACTTAAAAGAGCAAGCAAATGGGGGGTGTAATTAGAAGGTGGGGCGCTGGGCCCAACTTGACAGCAGGCCCAAAACTAAATTCAAACTAAACCAAAAAAGAATGGGGTGCGCTGGATCATACAGGTGTAGATAAGAAAATAATGGGAATGGATTAAGGAACTCGGTGGGCCTCAGATCGGGTTAAGCCCAAAACGAAATTGAGGGACATACTAGAGGGTGTATGGCGAAATTGATGATGGTAGGCAAGAAAAAACATGGATATGGGCTTCAAATTAAACCCAAAAACACAATAAAATAAAATAAAAACCCTAAATCTAAAGAGAAAGGAGTCCGCCTCCCTCTCAAACTCGGTGCCTCTCTGTTCTCTCAATCATCATCTCTCTGTCATTTCCATGGCTTCATCTCTCAACTCAAATGAATCAACAACCACAAAAAAACAAACTTTATTCTAAACTCTATCCCACTCTCATCTGAACATGGTAACAATAAAACTCACTCAAGCTCTCGGGGATCCGCCTCCCTTTCTATGCGTTTCACGATTCTGTACTCTCTCTCTCTGAACTCAACAATGTCAACAATGGCGACATCGCTCTCTTCTTACAATTTCAGGTCTTTGCTCTCAGCTTTTCTTTTCTCACTGACTCAAATTGAAACACTCCCCTATCACAACTCTATCTAGTTCTCTCTGGTTTTCGGCTCATACCACAAACAAGGAGCAAAAGGTTTGAACAATCAGAACAACAACAACTAAATCAACAACAACGACAACAAGATTTCACAGTTTCAACGGGACAACGACA
Organism: Vicia villosa; assembly: GCF_029867415.1. Taxonomy (NCBI): domain Eukaryota; kingdom Viridiplantae; phylum Streptophyta; class Magnoliopsida; order Fabales; family Fabaceae; genus Vicia; species Vicia villosa. The sequence goes on from NC_081181.1 coordinate 216,901,939, forward strand.
ACAAATTGACAAGCAACAACAACAAATCCCATCAGAAACACACAAATAAAGGTAAGTTACAGATATAGAGTTTAGGATTACCGAGTCGGAAGCTTGAAGAATGTGTCGAGTTATTGTGCGAATCACTGATGTTGCAACTGTGGCCTACTTCAGTCCACCGTTGTTGTTTCGATCTGAAGTGTATTGGCGATGAAGTTCGGCGTCTGGATCAAGATGGCGAGGCTACTGAAAAACGATGTTGCGAATCGGTGATATTGAATGATGTTGTTGCATTGTTCTGTGACGTGAATCAAAGCATTCCTGTCGAGTTCGTCGGAGATGATGTTGTTGTGAAATTTGATAAGGTGATGAAGCTTGTGCTGTTTTTTGTGATATGGATTTTGATATATGAAGCAGAAGGTTGTTGTTGAGTTTTTCTTTCGGTGATGAAGTTGTTTGTATGAAGGTGGAATGGTGTTTGGATGTTGTGATTTGGATGTGAAGAGTTGTGAAGTGGATTGTTTGGAGTATGATTTTCGGAGCAGAGTTTTCTTCCCGTTTCCTCCCCTTTTCTACTGTGTTAGTAGTCTTTTTATAGCTCAATGAGAATGAATTTTTTGGGGGGAATTTGTGAGAAGATTTGAACTTATATGGTGCTCTGATTCATTGCTTTCTGAGTGCAGGATTTGGATGTCCGTTTTTGTGCAAGGCATCAGAAGTTTTGGACATATATGCAGACAGTTTGAGGCAGCAGTGAGGTGCAGTGTTCGCAGCAAGGAGCTGATGGTGATGGAGCATGGTTATGCAGGCTAGACAGCTGCATTTTTGGACGGTTTTGTTCGTCTTGAAGTGGAGTGGCAGACTTGTACGTGAAGACAACATTGGCCATTATTCTTTGTATCATTCTTTTTGACTAAAAAATAAAACTAAAACTAAAAATAAAATAACATCAACTAACATAGAAATATAAAATACTAAACATCTTAAGAATCTAATTAAACTAAAAAATAAAATACATAATTTTAATATATATTTTTTTAATGATAAAAATAAAACAACATTTAATTACCTAAAAAAAAAAATCTAACAAACCATAATTCGAGCAAAAAATATGCAAAAATGCGATGATGATTGGATGTACATGAAACGCAACATGACTATATGAAAAAAAAAGACTAGGTCAAAAATTGGGGTACGACAGATGCCCCTATTTAAGTTTCTTCTATCGAAGATGTGAAGAGACTTAAATACAAAGTACACAATTTTTGTTCTAAGATCACCGCGACAATGCTTATGACATGAATACAATGGACACTTTTTTGAATGCAATATGATGTGAGACACTCTGGATTCTGTGGGGAATAAGATTTGAAACAAAAGGAAGATAAACAACAGCGACAATCAGGGTAAAGCATGATTGAGCTTTAGGAGGAGAACATTTGAGATGTTCACGATAAAACATGAACGAGGCTGTATTAAATGATAATCAAGGTAAAACATGATCGAGGAACATCAAAGGGCAATCAAGGTAAAACATTGATTAGACAACATCAAAGACAATCAATCAATATAAAACATGATCGGGCTTTTGAGAAGGAAATATTAGAGACATTCAAGATAAAGCATGGATGAGACAACATCGAAGGACAATCAAGGTAAAACATGATTGAAGAACAACAAGATAAAACATGACTGAAGAACATCAAAGGACAATCAAGGTAAAACATGATTGGAGAACATCAAAGGACAACCAAGGTAAAACATGATTGGAGAAAAATCAAGATAAAACATGACTTAAGAACATCAAGATAAAACGCGACTGAAGACAGCCAAGATAAAACATGACTAACTCAAGTATTAGATAGGAATCAAGATAAAACATGATCGAAGACAACCAAGATAAAACATGACTGAAGAACATCAAGATAAAACATGATCGAAGACAACCAAGATAAAACATGACTGAATCAAGTATTAGATAGGAATCAAGATAAAACATGATCGAAGACAACCAAGATAAAATATGACAGAAGAACATCAAGATAAAACATGATTGAAGCAACAAAGACAATCGAGGTAAAACATGATTGGACTTTGAAAAGGAAATACCAGAGACATTCAAGACAAAACATGAATGAAACAACACCAAAGACAACCAAGATAAAACAGGATTGGACTTCGAGGAGAAAATATCAGGGACACTCAAGGTAAAACATGAATGAAGAGAAGTTTGACAAATGCCAAGTAAGTTGGATTTAAGCCATAAGGTGAGATATTACAAACAACAAGACTTGGAAAAATGCGCATGACTATGCATGATATATGATTCTTTCAATGCATGATATGTGAATGATGAATGCAAATGCAATTGTATACGACAACTGAGGTAGACTCTTTTGTGAGGGAAGATTGGAATTCTGATTCCTCAACACAAGAACATTGTCAACTCTGTTATGTCACACTGACGATCCTTTTGGGAAGGACTGCTAAACTGCTTGGGGATCGTTGAAGAAAACTGCCCCTGATTGACTGCTTGTTAACTAATCCTTGCTTCAGTTCTTGAAATGAATGTGGTAATACTTGCCCCAGTACAAGTCTTGAATAACATGATCTTGAAGTAACGTGCCCCTGATAGGATCACTAATCAAGTCTCTTGACTGTTTGAACTTCCTTGAAGATGAGTACTTACAAATAAAATGTTCATTAAAAAATGGTAATTTTAATGCAATGCTCAAAACATATTTTGGAATCAAAATCATTGTAGGAATGATATTATTGATGTAAAGAAAATGAATCAAAAGTCTGAACACAATGGTTTAGACATTCAAAATGATGGATAAAGCAAAAGGTATGGTAAAACAAACGATTTGCAAAGATCTTTAGGAGTCAGGTTAACGCAACCTTGTTGTAGTATGCTTTTAGAATAAACCTTGCCTCAATTAGGTCTTTTGGAGGTTGTAACGTGGCTTGGTTCACGGTTTTAGAAACAAAGAGATATAGGCTCGAAGTGTATTTGTACCCACCCCATTCTTCGTGATGATCTCCAATCCTACGCTCAGTTAATTTAAACTATGCATTCAGGTTCCAAGAGGCTTTGGAATTGCACCTACGATAATGATAATGGTTTAAAGACCAAGGGAATTTTTGAGATGGCAGTCACTTCTTTCATTTGATAATCACAATGTTTTATGGTTGTTCAAGGAATTTATTTACTTCTCTTTTTTGCTTTATATCCCTAACTTTTGCCTGAACTGTTTCTTTTTTAGGATTACAGTCAGCGGGATGCCCAATTTTGCCTAAGTCTCCTTCGTAGGTTTTAACTTAGCGGGTTTTTTTTTTTTGAAATATTTTTTGTATTGGAAAGATAGTGACTGCCTTGACAATGATTAATGATAACCATCTTGGTCACTTTTGATTGAAACCCTTATTGTAAGGTGTGCTTAATGATTTTCTTGAAATTGAATGCATAAACAAATTAACTGAGACCTACCCTGCCCCAGGTTAAAATTGCGGTTTTTTCGTTTAAAAAGAAACTCCAACTTCGAAGGCTCGGAGGGGTTGACAAGGGATTAACTTCCTTATTTCTCCAGTGTTTGGGGATTGAAACAATGCCTGTACATCATCAGCAACGTTCTATTTGAAGGCATACAATTCAATAATTTGGGTATTTTGTTTTCATCATCCTCCCTCCAATCTTTGCATAAAACACAAGTTTGATAAAGAAAGTGAACAAGAAATATATTTTTTTTTGTTTTTAGAAAGATAAAACATAAAGATAAACACAGTGGATGTAAATGAATTGATTCAAATATGTAATGCTCATTTCATTAAAATTAACATTCAAGAACAAACAAAGTTCAATGCAGTACACAATACAACACAAGGAATTGCAAACAGTAAGGAAACACGGCCTAGTGAAATAATCAATGACGAGGATGATCCATCATGACCGATATATTGGCTCTTCAATTGGATAACTTCTACTCTTAGCAAATCTTGGCCTCGTTGAAGTTCTTCCATAGTCTTCAGATTCATGTCTCCAGTTCAATGTGTTGAGGAATCAACATGACGGTAGACAGACCACTTGAGGGTGAAGACAGATGAAATGAGTCTTTTGTTGACAACTTGAATGCATGAATGCAGATGCATGAATGCAAATGCATGAATTTTTTTTTATTTTTTCATGTAGGAATGATGCAATGTCATATGATATGGAATACAACACGATGCTATACAAAGAATGAATTAAAATGATAAATGTAAATGGATAACAGAACTTACTGAGGAAAGCTTCTTATAATAAGACAGTTCTATGTTCTTTTACCCAAGAATCCCCTCACAAGGTTAGCTCTAGAGTTTTTGGATATAACATAACCTCTACAGATGGAACGGGTTCTAAAGGTCCTTGGAGTTAGCGACGAAATCAGATTTCTGCCATGCGATGGGCAAACCATCTTATGACAAATTTCATGACTAAGTCTCCTCCAAGTGGGGTTCTCGTATTAGCCATTCAAGGTGTTCACCTTGGGGACTAGCACTACACAACCACCTCCTAACTTATGTTTTTCTCTTGTTTTTCAAAGCTTGGGTAGAGAGCTTCACTCAAGTATCATTCCCATACCCACAAATGAGTATATACAAAAATAAATAAAAAGTAGTAAAGCAAGAATAAAGAAATATAACACAAGAGTAAACATAAAGAGCATAAGAGCATAAGAACAAGCATAAAGAATATAAGAACAAACAAAAGTAAACACTCAAGTAAAAAACAAACTAAACTAGGGTTGACTCTCTTAGGATAGTCCCCAGCAGAGTCGCCACTTTCTGTAGCGGTAAAAATGTGACTCGACGCGTTTTCGCGCGCTCGGAGTACAACAGAGTCGCCACCGAACTTTATTTATTCCAAGAAGGAAAGGGAAAATATCGATAAAACCCACAAAGAGAAAAAGAAAAGGATAAGATGGTCATCGCAACCAAATTAGGGTTCGGGAGTCGGTTAAGCAAGGGGAAGGTATTAGCACCCCTCACCTCCATCGTACTCGATGGGACCCATTTAGTTAGTTTCGTGTTTGAGTGTTAGCGTGATGTTTGTGTTCTTTAGCTTATTAATCGAGAAAAGGTAAAAGAAAAGTTTTTTAGGGTTTTTAATATTATGAGGAAAAAAGAAAAGATTTTTTATTATTATGCTCGCCAAGACGTTTGTATCTTGTGCCTACGTATTCCCTAGTGCAATGGGAAAGTCAGAGCAATCGTAGTTCGGGCGAAGAACCACGAAAAGTTTGTTGGTTGATTTTAGCGAGAGGTACTCGATCGCTTTCAAATGGAAATACTACGCGCACATGGATATGATATCACTACAAGAATGGATGACTAAATCAAGATAAGACATGATTTTGGCCATCATCGCATTCGAGTGGAAGATATTCGGTCTTCACATGTGGAAGTATGTTCGTATTGAAAATTGGATAAGTGTCTCGTTTATGAGAAGAGTTTTAAAAGCCATAAGGCAAAAGGGTTGAATTAAATTGAAGTTGCGCTTTAAAACAGACATTTAGCAAAGGATTGAGCATAGGTGTTCACCTAGCGCGTCTTTACCCAAGGTATTGAACAGGAGCGAGCCCCATTTTCACTTGTTGTCCAAGTTAATTAATTTTGGTTCGAAAGATCAGGGTATTCAAGAGGTGTGCACTTCTTGTCACAAGATCTTTCGGTTCGATTAATGTATTTTAATTCAAAAGATCAAGGTATTCAAGAGGTGTTCACCCCTTGTCACAAGACCTTTTGGTTTGATTAAGTGTTTTAGACCAAAAGATCAAGGTATTCAAGAGGTGTTCACCCCTTGTCACAGGATCTCTTGGTTTTATTAATGTATTTTGATTCAAAGGATCAAGGTATTCAAGAGGTGTGCACTTCTTGTCACAAGATCACTTTGATTAATTAAAGAGTTTTGGTCCAAGAAAATCAAGGTATTCAAGAGGTGTGCACTTCTTGTCACTTGATTTCTTTGATTTGATTAAGAAAGTTTTTTATTGTTTGATTCAAAGGATCGAAGGTATTCAAGAGGTGTGCACTTCTTGTCACTTGATCACTTTGATTTTATTAATGTGTTTTAGTTTCAAAAGATCAGGGTATTCAAGAGGTGTTCACCCCTTGTCACAAGATCTTTCGATTTAATTAAAGAAAGGTTTAAAACAAATGTGTTAATCCAAAAGAATCGAGGTATTCAAGAGGTGTACACTTCTTGTCACACGATCTTCCGGTGCGGTTAAGAAAAAGATTTTTGAAAAGAAAACTCGACTTTGGATCGAGAAATGATTTGAAATGACTTGGCGTTGGACCAAGATTTATTTATTTTGGATTAAGATAAATATAATGTTTTTTTTTTTGATATTTTAATAATTTTTTTGAATCAAAACTATACATCTAAACATATTCATTTTTCTATAAAAAAAAAAAAATCTTTAAAAAAACTTAAGTCTAAAACATACTTTTGGTGTTTTATTAAATAAAGAAGAATAAAATCTAAATTAAAAAATAAAAGCATGTTTTTGGTATTTTTGAAATACAAGGAATTAAAACAATTAGGAAAAAATATAGAAACAAATAAAGGAAATAAACACAATGGTACTTAAAAGAGCAAGCAAATGGGGGGTGTAATTAGAAGGTGGGGCGCTGGGCCCAACTTGACAGCAGGCCCAAAACTAAATTCAAACTAAACCAAAAAAGAATGGGGTGCGCTGGATCATACAGGTGTAGATAAGAAAATAATGGGAATGGATTAAGGAACTCGGTGGGCCTCAGATCGGGTTAAGCCCAAAACGAAATTGAGGGACATACTAGAGGGTGTATGGCGAAATTGATGATGGTAGGCAAGAAAAAACATGGATATGGGCTTCAAATTAAACCCAAAAACACAATAAAATAAAATAAAAACCCTAAATCTAAAGAGAAAGGAGTCCGCCTCCCTCTCAAACTCGGTGCCTCTCTGTTCTCTCAATCATCATCTCTCTGTCATTTCCATGGCTTCATCTCTCAACTCAAATGAATCAACAACCACAAAAAAACAAACTTTATTCTAAACTCTATCCCACTCTCATCTGAACATGGTAACAATAAAACTCACTCAAGCTCTCGGGGATCCGCCTCCCTTTCTATGCGTTTCACGATTCTGTACTCTCTCTCTCTGAACTCAACAATGTCAACAATGGCGACATCGCTCTCTTCTTACAATTTCAGGTCTTTGCTCTCAGCTTTTCTTTTCTCACTGACTCAAATTGAAACACTCCCCTATCACAACTCTATCTAGTTCTCTCTGGTTTTCGGCTCATACCACAAACAAGGAGCAAAAGGTTTGAACAATCAGAACAACAACAACTAAATCAACAACAACGACAACAAGATTTCACAGTTTCAACGGGACAACGACAACAAATTGACAAGCAACAACAACAAATCCCATCAGAAACACACAAATAAAGGTAAGTTACAGATATAGAGTTTAGGATTACCGAGTCGGAAGCTTGAAGAATGTGTCGAGTTATTGTGCGAATCACTGATGTTGCAACTGTGGCCTACTTCAGTCCACCGTTGTTGTTTCGATCTGAAGTGTATTGGCGATGAAGTTCGGCGTCTGGATCAAGATGGCGAGGCTACTGAAAAACGATGTTGCGAATCGGTGATATTGAATGATGTTGTTGCGTTGTTCTGTGACGTGAATCAAAGCATTCCTGTCGAGTTCGTCGGAGATGATGTTGTTGTGAAATTTGATAAGGTGATGAAGCTTGTGCTGTTTTTTGTGATATGGATTTTGATATATGAAGCAGAAGGTTGTTGTTGAGTTTTTCTTTCGGTGATGAAGTTGTTTGTATGAAGGTGGAATGGTGTTTGGATGTTGTGATTTGGATGTGAAGAGTTGTGAAGTGGATTGTTTGGAGTATGATTTTCGGAGCAGAGTTTTCTTCCCGTTTCCTCCCCTTTTCTACTGTGTTAGTAGTCTTTTTATAGCTCAATGAGAATGAATTTTTTGGGGGGAATTTGTGAGAAGATTTGAACTTATATGGTGCTCTGATTCATTGCTTTCTGAGTGCAGGATTTGGATGTCCGTTTTTGTGCAAGGCATCAGAAGTTTTGGACATATATGCAGACAGTTTGAGGCAGCAGTGAGGTGCAGTGTTCGCAGCAAGGAGCTGATGGTGATGGAGCATGGTTATGCAGGCTAGACAGCTGCATTTTTGGACGGTTTTGTTCGTCTTGAAGTGGAGTGGCAGACTTGTACGTGAAGACAACATTGGCCATTATTCTTTGTATCATTCTTTTTGACTAAAAAATAAAACTAAAACTAAAAATAAAATAACATCAACTAACATAGAAATATAAAATACTAAACATCTTAAGAATCTAATTAAACTAAAAAATAAAATACATAATTTTAATATATATTTTTTTAATGATAAAAATAAAACAACATTTAATTACCTAAAAAAAAAAATCTAACAAACCATAATTCGAGCAAAAAATATGCAAAAATGCGATGATGATTGGATGTACATGAAACGCAACATGACTATATGAAAAAAAAAGACTAGGTCAAAAATTGGGGTACGACACTTAGAATATGTGCAAATTTCTTGGCAAGCCATGTTGTCTTTGCTTGCCTATTATATGCAGTTCGATAGCATGTATGTTCATCAATCAGACTTAGAGCTTGTCAAAATTGGTTCCCTACCCTTTTGGTAATTCTCATGTAGAACTTGCAACCATCCATGCATTTTACTACCATCATCTTTCCATCATTTTTCTTCAGAGCAACAATTTTTATTCATCTTCATTGCATACTTCTTCAAAGCATCCCTAACCTATCTTTGTTGTTAAACAACGTACCTAGTTGAAACTTGAATGCCTCTCCACTTTTATAAGTAGGAAATTTTTTATATTCCTCGCCATATTCACTAGCAGGAGGTGTAAGAAACACATCAGAGTCATCATCAACGTAAAAAATTGTTCACCTTATCAAATAAGTTCTTAGAAGGTAGCACTATGGTCCAATCAAAGTCAACAATATCATCACTATGCTCATACTCAGTGTCACTGAAACTGTCCAATTCACCATCACTTCCAACATAATCAGTATCATCATCGACAACTACTTGCAGTTCACCTCCTAGTTGCACTTTATCCTCATCAATTTCAACTTCTATTTCCTCATCATATGAATTTGGGGCAAACTCATCATTAAATTGTACTTCCTCGTCATAATTATGTACTAATCCAGCCTCGTCTACCATTTCAGGATTCTGAGAAGGCCTGGAAAATATATTAAGCAATCACAATCATAAGAAAACACACAAACTTCTAAACTGCTACAATTTCAGCAAACCATAAACCTGGAAAATAATAATAATTTACATACCTCATCTTCCAAAGCCCGTGAAAATCTTTGCTTTTGATAGTGATTAAACACAGAGAGAATGAAGGTGAAGAACGGAAACAATATTGACGAACATAGAAGGTGAAAATGCGATATAAACGGTGAGAGAATGAAGGTGAAAAGCATGAAGGTGAATGGATGAAAAGCTTAACACGATAGGGTTTCTCCACTTTTCTACAAATTTTAATTTGTTTTAAAATACTTTATTAAATATTTAACTTTTTAAAAAGTTAATATAATTGTTTTTTAAGATTTTTAATTTCAATAAGTGACGTGGTTAGAGTTATTATGTGCCACATCAGCTTTCTCAACTGCCAAATAAACCAAAATCAGGAGGGATAAAAAAACCCAGTCAAAGTTTAATAAGGTGACCAAAAAGCTGAAAAATAAAATAGGGGAACTGAAAATTAGAAAAAACAAACAAAATAAGGGGGGGGGGGGGTCAAAACTGCATTTAAACCTTAAAAATACTAGAGCATGGAGTGGAGCTGTAGACTCCACGAAGAAAAAAAATCTTTTTATTTTTTTAGTATATTCTAGGGATAAATCGAACAGGATTAATAAATAATATTTCGTAATTATTGAGCTGTATCAGTGCTTCGTATATCAAAAACGAAAAAAATTAAAAATTTCTCATCTCATTTTGTTAACAAAAACGAAAAAAAATTAAAAATTTCTCATCTCATTTCGTAAAACAAATTAATAGTCATAAAAGTGTCTATCATATGCTCTGAAACCATCATATTTAGTGAGGCTTTAGTGAGAATGAATAAGTTATATAACAATGTGAAAATGAATAAGAACCATTAGATTTAATCTAAGTGAAGACGTGTAAGCCTCACACTCTTTTATTATGGTAACTAGAGCTGTCAAAATGGGCTCGGTCCATAAGCCCAACAATTTAGCGCGGGCTAGACTGCAAAATACCTTATAAAAATACGTCCCTACCTTTTTGGGTCAGCTCATTGGACCTATGTTTTTCATGGGCCGGGCCGGACCAAACAGGCTTTGGACTGCCCCATTAAAAAAAGATTTTGGTAAATTTTAGGGAAAAAAGATTGATATAAGATATGATTGCATAAATATGTTTTCAAGTGATAAAGAAAAGTTAAAGAGAATGAAGATATATTTTTAAAATGATGTGATCAAGAAAATAATTGTGAAATAAAAAGAAAATTTGATAAGTATTGGTGATAATATTAAGTTATTTTGTACTTTTACATGTATGTTTTTGTGATATATATATGCAAAAGACTTTTGGTAGTCACTTTTCTTACATTTTTAAGTTTTATTTTGTGTTTCGGAAGACTTTGCAAAAGAGTTCCGGTAGTCATTTTTAACTTTTATTTTGCATACCGGAAGACTTTGCAAAGGTAGTCATTTTTTTATTTTGTTTACCGGTATTGAAGAGTAATTCAATATTTTGAAGATGAGCATCAGAAGTTATGATGTGGGCTGATCTTCTGATGGTTACTCAGAAGATAGTGTTGACCAGAAGATGTTACATTCTGGGTCCCATTAGCTTAGCTGTTTAGTAGTAAGGGTACTTTAGTATTTTGTAGTATTGTACTGTTTGTACCTTAAACTTGTTCACTAAGTTTAGTCTTTTAGGGCCTACGTGGCAAGAATTTTTCTTTTGTATAAATAACCTTGTAGTAGCTATCATTTAACATCAACGCAAGTATAACAACAACTTTATTCTCTCTCATTAATCTTTGCGCCGTTATTCTCTTTGTCATCATCTTTATTCTTTGTGCACCAACAATTGGTATCTAGAGCTCCGGTTCCAAACACAGGGAAACACGAGTGAACGTGAGTTTGTGTGACTGTGTGATTGATTTGTCAGAACAAGATTTGTTCTTATCAATTATCTTAGTTTTGATGATAACAATAATATGAATTTTGCTTAAGATAATATGGTACTCTAATCCAATGCAATTTCCCTTTCAGGAAATATATATATAAAGAGTACGCATAATTCAGCGCTCAGAAGTTGTGTCTCAAATGGTTCAGCATGCAACATCAGAACATGGTCTGGCAAGACATCAGAAGATGGTCGAAGCAGAATCAGAACATGGGTCTATGGAAGCATCAGAAGAACATGAGATCAGAAGCACTGAAGATCAGAAGATGGTATCACGCTCAGAAGCACTTCAAGGTCAGAAGATCAGAAGATGCTATGCACCAAGCTGTTTGACTCTGATGATATTCAAACGTCGTATTCACAAACATCAGATCAGAAGGAAGTACAGGTGGCAGACTACGCTGACTGACAAAAGGAACGTTAAAGCTACTAAAGGCAACGTCAGTAGACACAGCGTGAACAAGGCTCGAGGTAGTTGACAAAAGCGTATAACATTAAATGCAATGCTGTACGGAACACGCAAAGCATTAAATGCACTCAACGGTCATCTTCTCAACGCCTATAAATATGAAGTTCTGATGAGAAGCAAGGTTAACGATTCTGCACCAAAACAACTTATATCAAACTTGCTGAAACGCTGTTCAAATCTAAACTCAGAATCTTCATCTTCATCAAAGCTCACTACATTGCTGTTGTAATATTTTAGTGAGATTAAGCTTAAACGATTAAGAGAAATATCACAGTTGTGATTATCGCTTTTAAGAAGCATTTGTAATACTCTTAGAATTACATTAAGTTGTAAGGAACTAGAGTGATCGTGTTGATCAGAATACTCTAGGAAGTCTTAGGAGTGAACTAAGCCTAGAGTGATCGTGTTGATCAGTAGACTCTAGAAAAGTCTTAGAGGGTATCTAAGCAGTTGTTCCTGGAGTGATCAGTGTGTGATCAGAAGACTCTGGAAGACTTAGTTGCGGACTAAGTGGAAAACCATTGTAATCCGTGCGATTAGTGGATTAAATCCTCAGTTGAGGTAAATCATCTCTGCGGGGGTGGACTGGAGTAGCTTCGTTAACAGCGAACCAGGATAAAAATAATTGTGCAATTTATTTTTATCGTCCAAGATTTAAAGTCACACTTATTCAATCCCCCCCCTTTCTAAGTGTTTTTCTATCCTTCAATTGGCATCAGAGCGCCGGTTCTAAGGTGCAAGCACTTAACCGTGTTTAGAAAAGATTCAGGAAGAGAAAAACGCTTCAGTAAAAGATGGTTGATGAAAGTGAAAAGTCTACACCTACACCTGCATCTACATCTGGCTCTGCTGAGCAACACAACGGTAACAATGGTTATACTAGACCGCCGGTATTTGATGGTGAAAACTTTGAATACTGGAAAGATAAACTGGAAAGTTACTTTCTTGGTCTAGATGGTGATCTATGGGATCTTCTGATGGATGGTTACAAACATCCAGTAAATGCCAGTGGCGTAAAGCTGTCTAGGCAAGAAATGAATGATGATCAGAAGAAGCTTTTCAGGAATCATCATAAATGCAGAACTGTTTTGCTGAATGCTATCTCTCATGCTGAGTATGAGAAGATATCTAACAGGGAAACGGCCTATGACATATATGAGTCCTTGAAAATGACTCATGAAGGAAACGCTCAAGTCAAGGAGACCAAAGCTCTAGCTTTAATCCAGAAGTATGAAGCCTTCAAGATGGAGGATGATGAAGACATTGAAAAGATGTTTTCAAGATTTCAAACTCTGACTGCTGGATTGAGAGTTCTTGACAAAGGATACACCAAGGCTGATCATGTGAAGAAGATCATCAGAAGTTTACCCAGAAGATGGGGTCCTATGGTGACTGCATTCAAGATTGCAAAGAATCTGAATGAAGTTTCTCTGGAAGAGCTGATCAGTGCCTTGAGAAGCCATGAAATTGAGCTGGATGCAAATGAGCCTCAAAAGAAAGGTAAGTCTATTGCATTAAAATCAAATATCAAGAAATGCACTAACGCTTTTCAGGCCAAAGAAGAAGATCCTGAAGAATCAGAATCTGAAGAAGAAGATGAACTGTCCCTGATCTCCAGAAGGCTAAATCAACTCTGGAAGACCAAGCAAAGGAAGTTCAGAGGCTTCAGAAGTTCAAGGAAATTTGAACGTGGAGAATCTTCTGATGAAAGAAGATTTGACAAGAAGAAGGTCATGTGCTATGAATGCAATGAGCCTGGACACTACAAGAATGAATGTCCAAATCTTCAGAAGGAAAGTCCCAAGAAAAAGTTTCATAAGAAGAAAGGTCTTATGGCAACCTGGGATGAGTCAGAAGATGATTCAGAAGATGAGCAGGCCAACTGTGCGCTGATGGCGACAGAAGATGACGGATCAGAATCTACATCAGAATCAGATTCTGAAGAGGTATTTTCTGAACTTACTAGAGATGAGTTAGTTTCCGGATTAACTGAACTTCTGGAATCCAAGTCTCAGATTTGTATTAAATACAAAAAGCTGAAAAAGCTATTTGAATTTGAAACAAAGAGGCTTGAATTGGAAAATTCTGAATTGAAAGATAAACTTTTAAAATTATCCAATGATGTTGGATCTCCTTCTAATTCAGAAAAATCCACTCCTAGTCTAAACCATATTCTGAAAGAATATGATTTAAGTTTCAGGAAGTTCTTGTCTAGAAGTATTGGCAGAAGTCAGCTAGCTTCTATGATATATGCTGTGTCTGGAAACAAAAGAGTAGGCATTGGTTTTGAGGGTAAAACCCCATACAAACTTGAACCTGTTAATGAAATGAAAATCACATACAAGCCATTGTATGATCAGTTCAAGTATGGCCACTCCCATGATATTAGGCACACTTCACATGCTCAAAGTTTTCACATAACACACACCAAAAAGCATGTGACACAACCTAGGAAATATCATGAAACTCACATTAAGAATTATCATGCTGTTCCTCCTATTGCTTATAATGTTAAACCCAAGTTCAATCAGAACTTGAGAAAATCTAACAAGAAAGGACCCAAAAAGATGTGGGTACCTAAGGATAAGATTATTCCTATTGCAGATATCCTTGACTGCAAAAAGGACAAGGCACAACATGTCATGGTACCTGGACTCTGGATGCTCGCGACACATGACAGGAAGAAGGTCTATGTTCCAAGACCTGGTGCTTAAGTCTGGAGGAGAAGTCAAGTTTGGAGGAGATCAGAAGGGCAAGATAATTGGATCTGGAACCATAAAGTCTGGTAACTCTCCTTCCATTTCTAATGTACTTCTTGTAGAAGGATTAACACATAACCTCTTATCTATCAGTCAATTGAGTGACAATGGTTATGATATAATCTTTAATCAAGAGTCTTGCAAGGCTGTAAATCAGAAGGATGGCTCAATCCTATTTACAGGCAAGAGGAAGAACAACATTTATAAGACAGATCTGCAAGATCTTATGAGTCAGAAGGTGACTTGTCTTATGTCTGTTTCTGAAGAGCAGTGGGTCTGGCACAGAAGATTAGGTCATGCTAGTTTGAGAAAGATTTCTCAGATTAACAAACTGAATCTGGTCAGAGGACTCCCTAATCTGAAATTCAAATCAAATGCTCTTTGTGAAGCATGTCAGAAGGGCAAGTTCTCCAAACCTGCATTCAAGTCCAAGAATGTTGTTTCTACCTCAAGGCCATTAGAACTCTTGCACATTGATCTGTTTGGCCCAGTCAAAACAGCATCTGTCAGAGGGAAGAAATATGGATTAGTCATCGTAGATGATTATAGCCGCTGGACATGGGTAAAATTCTTAAAACACAAGGATGAGACTCATTCAGTGTTCTTTGATTTCTGCATTCAGATTCAATCTGAAAAAGAGTGTAAAATCATAAAGGTTAGAAGTGATCATGGTGGTGAATTTGAGAACAGATCCTTTGAAGAATTCTTCAAAGAAAATGGTATTGCCCATGATTTCTCTTGTCCTAGAACTCCACAGCAAAATGGGGTTGTAGAACGAAAGAATAGGACTCTGCAAGAAATGGCCAGAACCATGATCAATGAAACCAATATGGCTAAGCATTTCTGGGCAGAAGCAATAAACACTGCATGCTATATTCAGAATAGAATCTCTATCAGACCTATTCTAAATAAGACTCCTTATGAATTGTGGAAGAATAGAAAGCCTAACATTTCATATTTCCATCCTTTTGGATGTGTATGCTTTATTCTGAACACTAAAGATCATCTTGGTAAGTTTGATTCCAAAGCTCAAAAGTGTTTCCTTCTTGGATATTCTGAACGCTCAAAAGGCTACAGAGTATACAATACTGAAACATTGGTTGTAGAAGAATCAATCAATATCAGGTTTGATGATAAGCTTGGTTCTGAAAAACCAAAGCAGTTTGATAATTTTGCAGATTGTGATATTGATATATCAGAAGTTGTTGAGCCAAGAAGCAACGCATCAGAAGCAGAGCTTCTCAGAAGCAAAGAATCGGAAGATCAAGTATCAGC
The DNA here is from genome assembly GCF_029867415.1 of Vicia villosa. NCBI lineage: Eukaryota > Viridiplantae > Streptophyta > Magnoliopsida > Fabales > Fabaceae > Vicia > Vicia villosa. The sequence goes on from NC_081181.1 coordinate 216,917,712, forward strand.
TTCTCTGAAGAATCTAAGCATTTCTGAAGAACCATCTGTCAGAAGATCATCCAGACTCATCTCTGGTCATTCAGAAGATGTCATTCTTGGAAAGAAGGATGATCCAATCAGAACAAGAGCATTCCTTAAGAACAATGCAGACTGTCAATTAGGTCTTGTATCTTTGATCGAGCCAACTTCTGTTGATCATGCTCTGGAAGATCCAGACTGGATAATTGCTATGCAAGAAGAACTGAATCAGTTTACAAGGAATGATGTTTGGGATCTTGTTCCTAGACCAGATGGATTCAATATAATTGGTACAAAATGGGTCTTCAGAAACAAGCTCAGTGAGAAAGGCGAAGTGGTAAGGAACAAAGCCACTGGTGGCTCAGGGTTATAGTCAGCAAGAAGGGATTGACTACACAGAAACCTTTGCACCAGTGGCCAGGTTAGAATCTATTCGTCTATTAATTTCTTTTGCCACTCAACATAACATCACTCTCTATCAAATGGATGTTAAGAGTGCCTTCTTAAATGGTTATATAGATGAAGAAGTTTATGTCCATCAACCTCCTGGTTTTGAAGACTCTATGTCTCCTAATCATGTTTTTAAACTTAAGAAATCATTGTATGGATTGAAACAGGCTCCCAGAGCTTGGTATGAACGCTTAAGTTCTTTCCTTCTGGATAATGGTTTCACTAGAGGAAAAGTGGACACTACTCTCTTTTGTAAAACCTTTAAAAGGGATATTTTAATTTGTCAAATATATGTAGATGATATTTGTCATACCCCAAAATTTGCCCTCCTGATTTTATTTCTACGGGTTTATGCTTTGCATATTATTTGCGTAACTGTGCATTTATTCATGCATACGTTCATTTTACGCATTTTTTATTCCAGTGTATGATTTAAAGGCTCTAGTTTTATTTCACTAATTATCGTGGTTTATGGGTTTAATATTTAATTCAATCTTAATTTAAATTGAATTTTAAATTAAAACTATTAAACCATTTTAATTCATTATACTAATATTTTATCATTTTTAAATGTATTGTTTGTTTGCTCTTACTAATGTGATTAGGTACAAAAAGAAGAGGCCCAATCTTGTTCCCCAAGTCATCTAGAAGATCCAAGACCAATGTCACGAATTATTTGTGATTATTTGATTTTATGTGAATCTTTATTCATTTAAAATCTATTTAATCAAATAATTAAAAGGGAAAATACCAAGATATTTGATTTCTTTTGTTCCCAATCAAATCCAATCACCAAAATAATAATTCATGCACCATCCATGATCTATTAGCTTTTTCATTTATTTTTAGTATTTTTTATTTATTTTGATTTGAATTTAATCATTTTTAATTCAAATTAAATTAAATAAAATACTAGGAATAATGAAAGATTATATTTGGTTCTAAAAAGTGGACCCAATATCTCATCATAAAAGCTCAGAGAAATCAGGAATTTCGTGAAAAAAAATGGATGGGAGAGAGTAATACATGCTTAGCAAATTTTGCAATCAAAAATCAAATCTCCATCTCACTCCAATCAAAGATTTGATCCATATTCATAAACCTAATTACTTCTCCTTATATACAAAATTGATTCAGATGCAAGAGAAGAGGGTTTTTCATAAGGTTTGGCCGACAAAAGAACCGCAGCAAGAACTCAAAATATTGAAGAGAAGGTCAAGTTTAGGTTCGGATTGGCAGCCATCTTCAAGGCAATTCGAAGGTCTATTCATGTTCCTGGGATCTCTCTGAAGCCAAGCATATCATCTCCCTTGATAATCACGTCCAGAATCGCACTCCTCAAGGCCACGGTTTGCACAAAAAATCTTGAATTCGAATTTGTTCATATGTTCATCATAAATCATATTTGAATACATATTCTTGACTGTGAGGATGTTTGTGAACTCCCTGCACCATTTAATTATTGTTTAGCCGCGTGTTTAAGATTATACCATTGTAGGGTTCGAAGCTTTTTGTTTTAGGGGTTTTGTTTGCAGGCCGAATTGAACGAATCCAATGGTTCCATCATGTTCAGAACGAAATTTGGAGTTAATCCATGGATTTCCTTTTGATTTTTGTTGCTTGCATAAAGTTTTGTGGTGCTGCAGGGCTAAGAAAACGCAACAAAAAACCGTTGCCATTGTGCCTGCGTTTTTACGTCTCCACGAGGAAGAAACAGTCTGGGCGCGCTTCTTTTTAAATTATTGAGTTAATTGGTTTTTGTTTATTTTAAGTTTGAAGCGTCTAACCAACATCAAGCGATCAATGGCCTAGTGGTTGAAGCTATCCGCGTTAGTCTTCTGGTATGAGGACACCAGTTCGATCCATGGCCTCCACAGGTATTTTTACCAATTTTATTTGTATTGATTTGCTACAGCATCTGGTGCTCCACCCCTACGCTTGTGAACAACGAGCCCTCAGCCCCTCACCGTAGGATGGATAAATCTCCGGATCAAGGGGCTTCAAAAGCGCAAGTCCATCATGGACCACCATAGTTGTACCACACTGAATAGAAGCTAAGTCTTCTTTCTCTTTTTCTTTCTTTAATTGTTTTATTCTTTATTTTCTTTTCAAATCATAAACCCTTTGTTTTACTATTATTTTATTTCCAAACATAAAACTTTTTATTCTTTTTAAGCAATTATTTTTTTTAAAAAAAATTATTTTATAATTAAATAATTGATTAGTTTAATTATTAATGATAAGTCTTATTTGATTTAAATAATTAGTTGATTAATTCAATTGCTTAAATGATTTAGTTAATTATTAATATTTTCAAAATCCATATTAGGGTTAGAATGTTCAATTGAAACCTGATTGTCACCGATTTAGTTAATTAGGTTGAAAACCAATAATTAATTAATTTGACGTTTATCTATTCTATTAACTATGGTTAACTTGTGCCCGAATCATGGTTTGCGAGAATTTGCCATACACTAAAAAATATTTGTTTCTTGGTGCCTTTTCAGGGTTACTCGTCAAGTACACTCCGACTACGCGCCACGCCAAAGAACGAAGCTAAGTTCTAAATTCCTTTAATATTTAATATTTTTGCCTTTTATTTTATTTTAATTAGGGTTTGCCCTACACCGACATTTTCTTTGCTGTGCTTTATCAGGGTTAGCAACATGATTTTTCCCGAGCACGCGCCTTCAGAAAACCCGAAGGTCAACCCTAAAGGCTCCTAGCAACCATATCAAATCAAACGCAAAGCTAAGTATTTTTCATTTATTCATGCATTCTTAAATTTTTTATTCTTTTACTGTTAGGGTTAATTTCATTTGCCTTCGAGCCAATAATGCACTCACTCTCTTCTGTTTATTCTTTCCTTTGCAATTTTCAGGGTTTGTTGACCGCCAAGGCTACGAGTGTTGGTAACCCTAAACCCTAACCTTAATATTTTATGCTTTATTATTACTTATGTCAAACCCTATTAAGGGATCCGCTGGTTACAATTCCCCTCTCCTCCGCTGGTTTCATTTTCCCCTTCCCTTTATTGCTTTATATTATTGCGTGGTTAGTAATCTTAGGGAGTGCAAGCCTTAAACTGAATTAGAATAACTAATTAAAAGATAAATATCTGAATATAATCACGTGATTGTTGCACACACGCACGCTTTTGGGGTAACCTCTCTGTTGCCTTGTTGCCTGTTGCCTTGTTGCCTTGTGTTTTTTTTGCAGAATAAGCCACGTCCCTCGAATATGAGGATACCTCAGCCATGTTGCCTCGAATACTAAAGGTCATACGACCCTAAATGATGCTGCCTTCGATACACAAATGACCTCGACCCTCGGATGTTGCCTACGAAAAAAGGCTGAGGTATCTTCTGGCTGCCTACGAATAAGGCTTATTCTGATCCTTACCTTAGACTACCTGCCCTCCTATGGCATGGGACAGTCTTTGGGCAAAGGATATTTCGATGACCCTTCTACCTCCAAACGAAAGGCTTCCCGCCCTCTTATGGCAAGGATAGTCCCTTTCATTCTGAAAGGCTAAAAAGAGACCTATCATCTGAGTTTAAGGTAATTGCCCCTAATTGCCTTGCAATGCTCAAACTTTCATTATATTCTTTCTCATAATCTTTCAAAAGGGCTACGCTCATTTACGAGCTAAAGTCCCTATCTCTTTCATCTACATTTTCTAAGCAAACGAGCAAGCAAAGCAATTAAGAGCCCATGGAAAACCATGGATGCAAAGGGTGCCTTACACCTTCCCTTTGCATAAATTACCCCCCGAACTTAGATTTCTTTAAAAAGGTTTTTTTCTGTTTCTTTTTGCCTTTCTGATTTAGTTTGGATAAAATAAAAGTCGGTGGCGACTCTTGCTTAACCGCGACATAGTCATGGCGACCTCTTTCACATATGTGGGAGATGAGTCAATATGAAGTTCACGCTTGAGTTAGGACTCCATAGCATATGCACACCTTTCTCAAATGAGGGGGGTCTATGTATGTGTCTGTGGGTGCGCCGGAGCTCAAGGACCTTTAGTTACCCTTAACCCATCCTGGCCTTTAGGAACGTAGTGGGGGGGCTACCCTTGACAAATGTTAAGGACTAGTCGCTACCCGATACTACAATTCAGATAGGTTCTTTCTCAAAGTATCATTGCATGGTGCGAATGCATCATGTCCGAGGGTGCTTTAGAAGGGCTGACAATTCTGGATAACTTGTAGAACCCGTTGCTGAAATCTCCTTATCCATAGAAATACCCTTGGGAAGGACACCTGATCAAACCCCGTGCAAGCCTTAAGCCAAAAATTGTGTGACTTGTGTGGCTTGTTTGTATTTGCTACTAACCTTTGTTTCCCTGCAGGTTTTGCTAAGCGACTTGTTTACCCTTATTATCTTACGCTTTGCCTGATGCACTGCATTCGCATAACATCATGACATCATAAGCATAACATGATTTAACTAACCCTTTCAAGGATCTTAGGAATTTAGGGCGCACAATTTCAGGTGCTCTTATCAAGGACTGAATTCCTATCAAGGGGCAAGAGGATTTATTTTCCTCTGGCCACGTGCCTTTCAATTCAGAGACTCGATACCTATCAAGGGGCAAGAGGATTTATTTTCCTCTAGCCATGTACCTTCAAATTCAGAAGTATCCCGAATCAGAGGCGATGACCCACTCGATATGGTGAGCTTGATTCTCAAAGAAGGACGTCCAAAGACGAAAGCCAGAATTCTCTAGGCATAGCTGTGTTCGATTCAATGTCTAAACGTTGCAAACTAAATTTCCTATAGATCCTTGAAAGCATTGCATTTACATTCATAACATCGCATAACAGGTTTCTTACAATAGGTCTCTCATCCTTCCTCGCTGTTTATTTCAGCATCATGAATCTCGAACAATCAGTTAAGGATCTCCAAGCTCAAAACACTGAGTTCCAAGCCTTGATTTTGAATTTGTCCAAGGGGCAAGATGAACTGAAATCTCTTCTGACTAAGAAGGAAAAGAAGACCAAGAAACCTAAAGGTGTTCTCAATATGGGAAGAAGGTTCAAAGGCCCTCTCAAAAAGGTTGAAGAAGCTGAAGCTCCCAAAGAGGGTAAGAAGACTCGAGGGAAAAAGCTTAGACCAATCTTGCAACTCAGGGATGCTGAAACCTCTGAAGACAGTGATGAGGATGAGCAAGATGATGATGCTAGTATCAAAACCGATGCAAAAAGTAACCACGACTCTGCCGAACTCTCTGAAGAAGAAGAGGACTATTACCATGAGGGCGAACATCCCGATGACAAATACAAGATGTTAGAAGAGCGTCTGAGAAGTGTGGAAATTCAGAAGGTACCTGGGCTGGATTTTGAAGAGCTTGGACTTGTGCCTGGGGTCGTTATTCCTCCAAAATTCAAAACTCCCGCCTTTGCTAAGTATGATGGAGTCTCTTGTCCTAAACTACACTTGAGGTCTTATGTAAGGAAGATTCAACCTCACACTGCTGATAAGAGACTCTGGATCCATTTCTTTCAAGAAAGTCTATCCGGAACTCAACTCGAATGGTATTATAAGCTGGAAAGTGCTAGCATCCGTACTTGGGAGGATTTGGTTGTGGCTTTCTACAAGCAATACCAATATAACTCTGATCTTGCACCGACTCGCATGCAACTTCAAAGCATGTCCATGGGTCCTAAAGAAAGTTTCAAGGAGTATGCTCAAAAATGGAGAGATTTGGCTGGAAGAGTCCAACCCTCTTTGAATGATAGGGAGTTGGTAGACATGTTCATGGGCACGCTAACTGGGCCGTTCTATAGTCACCTGCTGGGTAGTTCTTCTTCTGGGTTTACTGAACTCATTTTAACTGGAGAACGTGTGGAAAATGGTATTCGAAGTGGGAAGATTCAAGTGGGTTCTGCCTCTGGTACTACAAGGAAGCCGTATCAAGGAAGAAATGAATCTAATGCTATTCATAGTCAAAAGAGTCGTAGTAAGGATGACCAGAATCAGTCTGTTGGTGCCGTCCTCATCTCTGCACCAATATCTCAACAAGCTCCTAGACAAGACTACCAACGCAAGACTGATAGACCAAGGAGGCAATTCACCAAGATCAACATGCCTTTATCTCAAGCCCTACAATATCTGCTGAAAGCCAATCTGATCACCGTAAAGGATCCTCCGAAGTTTCCCAACACTGCAAGCCCGTCTTACGATCCCAAGGCTACATGCGCCTACCATTCTAATGCTACTGGACACAATGCCGACAACTGCTGGGCATTGAAAAATAAGATTCAAGATATGATAGATGCTGGTGAAATTGAGTTCGACACTCCTGCAACTCCTAATGTGATCACTGCTCCCATGCCTAATCACAACAAGATTACTAATGTTATGGATGGCTAGAAGGATGAATCTTTAGATCATTAGATTTACTTTCTCTTGCAATTTCTATTTTGTTTGTTTAAACACTCAAATTATGATAGACATTATTTGTTTTAATAATCATCATCAGTGCATTGCATATGTTTGTCTTGAATAAATTATTTCGCTATCACTCTTCTTAAATTACGCCTTTACTCTGCATATGTTTTGTGATACTCAACTCCTGCTAAGCTGTAAGCCTTTTAAGGGAGGATGACGAAAACGATACCGCAACCTCATACAATATGCTTTTGAGCGGACTATGCTGACGATGTACAGGCATTGTTTCAATTCCTAAACAGTGGAGATATAAGGATGTTAATCCCTCGTCAACCCCTTTGAGCCTAAGAAGTAGAAGTTTCTTTCTTGTACTAATTAAAACCCTTGATCATAACCTGGGGCAGGGTAGTTCTCAGTTAATTTGGCTGTGCATTCTATTTTGAGAGAATCATTCAGCACACCTTTCAACAGAGGTTTCAATCACAAGCGTTCATCCGCACACATCAAAGAAGTGTTGGAGATGTCAATCAAAAGACAATGATGGTTCGTCAATCATCAAACAAGACAGTCAATATCTTCAAAAGAAAAAATGAAAAATATATATACAAAGAAAAGCCTGCTAAGTCAAAAATCAAAAGACGACTTAGGCAAAATCAAGGCATCCCGCTGACTGTAATCTCCGAAATAAACAGTTCAGGCAAAAGTTAGGGATATTAAAAAGATGAAAAAAGAGAAGTCAATATACAACACAATGTTGTGACTACCAAAGGAAGAAGCGACTGCCATCTCAAAAGCTTTCCTTGCTTGTGAACCATCATCATTATCAAAGGTGTAAATCCAAAAGTCTCTTGGAACCTGAATGCATAAGTTTGATTTAGCTGAGCTTAGGACTGAAGATCATCACGAAGAGGGGTGGGTACAATAAACTTTGAGCCATTATCCTTTGTTTCTTAAACCGTGAACCAAGCCACGTTACAACCCTTGAAAGTCCTAATTGAAGTATGGTTAGTTCGAAAGCATACTGTCACCAAAAGGGTATCCTGACTCCTTAAGGTTTACCAAAAATGCTGAGTTGATATTTCATTTTTACAAACATCACATTATTACAAATAGCATGTTTTTACGAATATCACGCTTTTACATCTCTTGTTTTAATGTTTTTTCAAAACTCAAGACAAACGTATGCATTGCATCTCATGAATTCATTATTAAACAAATTCTGCTACATAATTTCGAATGTTAGCAACAAAAAGAATTTGCACAGGGTACAACTAATGACTGGAAGTCATCCCGACAGACAAGATTACTCCAAGAAGCAACACCTCCTACGTATACAAGGGGCATGACACGCTTTGCCCAATCAATCTGGGGCAATCAAATCAAGATTCCGAGAATCTCTCAGAAGCAAAAACAGTCAGGGGCATCGTCCTAAGTTTATGATTACTAGGGGCATGTCGCCCATAGTGCATATCTCATAAAGTCCTCGCGAGGCGAATCTTTCCAAAGTTCCTACTAGCTGGGGGCAAATCTACGCAAGTCCAGTTTGACATCTTGATCAATACTCAGTGGCGTGCCCTGAATCAAATGGTAGTTACTATAATAATGGGGGCAACTTTCAAGATGCCCATGTCTCCCCACAGATCCAGGTTCGTAAAATCACATCCCCACAGAGTAATCATTAAGAAGATATCTCCAAATGCTCTTGTCCAATAAAAGACATAGCTCCTCAACAGAGTTGACATCTTCAACACTACCGGTTCTCCAACACTTTGCTCTTCTCCAACATGGCTTACTAGTATATTTCACCCCAATCAGGATACATCAAGTTACTTTCATCCCCAAGCGGAAACCATGAATCCCCAGCTGAGCATCCTCAAGACGAGATCAAACATCAAACTCACAATGATATAGAGATTTATCTTCTCAATCGAGATGTTCCGAGAAGCACAGATCATAATCATACATCATAAATCATAAACACGCATCATAAGTCATAAACATATTCATACATCACATACACATTCCTCATTTATTTTGAGAAGCACATAGTTCATGCATCATAACATTACATAAAAGCTAACAATGTTTGACAGGTACATTACAAAGAAGCGAATCTTATTCAAAGCAACGCCTGACGCATGGCGCTCCAGACATCTACGGATGCAATTTGGATAAGTCTAACGCACGATTTATTCTTTGACCTAACGCACGGTCTTCCAGACATCTACGGATGCAAATTGGGTAGTCTAACGCACGACTTATCCATCAACCTAACGCACGGTTTTCCAGACATCTGAGGATGCAATTGAGAATAGTCTAACGCACGATTCATTCTTCGACCTAACGCACGGTCTTCCAGACGTCTACGGATGCAAATTGGGTAGTCTAACGCACGACTTATCCATCAACCTAACGCACGGTTTTCCAGACATCTGAGGATGCAATTGAGAATAGTCTAACGCACGATTCATTCTTCGACCTAACGCACGGTCTTTCAGACATCTACGGATGCAAATGGGGTAGCCTACGACCTATCCATCAACCTAACGCACGGTTTTCCAGACATCTGAGGATGCAAACAGTCTAACATACGACACATTCTAACCCTCAATCCTATCAAGTCATATGGCATCTTCAAGCCCATCTCCGACAAAAGTCCCTACATCAGCTAGGGCAAATTTCTTGGTATTCTAGTGTTCAATCATCTTCCACCTTCAGATACCGACTGGCATACAAACCACTCTACATCTTCAGGTCTAAGATAATTGAACAGGGGCAGCTGTCATACCCCAAAATTTGCCCTCCTGATTTTATTTCTACGGGTTTATGCTTTGCATATTATTTGCGTAACTGTGCATTTATTCATGCATACGTTCATTTTACGCATTTTTTATTCCAGTGTATGATTTAAAGGCTCTAGTTTTATTTCACTAATTATCGTGGTTTATGGGTTTAATATTTAATTCAATCTTAATTTAAATTGAATTTTAAATTAAAACTATTAAACCATTTTAATTCATTATACTAATATTTTATCATTTTTAAATGTATTGTTTGTTTGCTCTTACTAATGTGATTAGGTACAAAAAGAAGAGGCCCAATCTTGTTCCCCAAGTCATCTAGAAGATCCAAGACCAATGTCACGAATTATTTGTGATTATTTGATTTTATGTGAATCTTTATTCATTTAAAATCTATTTAATCAAATAATTAAAAGGGAAAATACCAAGATATTTGATTTCTTTTGTTCCCAATCAAATCCAATCACCAAAATAATAATTCATGCACCATCCATGATCTATTAGCTTTTTCATTTATTTTTAGTATTTTTTATTTATTTTGATTTGAATTTAATCATTTTTAATTCAAATTAAATTAAATAAAATACTAGGAATAATGAAAGATTATATTTGGTTCTAAAAAGTGGACCCAATATCTCATCATAAAAGCTCAGAGAAATCAGGAATTTCGTGAAAAAAAATGGATGGGAGAGAGTAATACATGCTTAGCAAATTTTGCAATCAAAAATCAAATCTCCATCTCACTCCAATCAAAGATTTGATCCATATTCATAAACCTAATTACTTCTCCTTATATACAAAATTGATTCAGATGCAAGAGAAGAGGGTTTTTCATAAGGTTTGGCCGACAAAAGAACCGCAGCAAGAACTCAAAATATTGAAGAGAAGGTCAAGTTTAGGTTCGGATTGGCAGCCATCTTCAAGGCAATTCGAAGGTCTATTCATGTTCCTGGGATCTCTCTGAAGCCAAGCATATCATCTCCCTTGATAATCACGTCCAGAATCGCACTCCTCAAGGCCACGGTTTGCACAAAAAATCTTGAATTCGAATTTGTTCATATGTTCATCATAAATCATATTTGAATACATATTCTTGACTGTGAGGATGTTTGTGAACTCCCTGCACCATTTAATTATTGTTTAGCCGCGTGTTTAAGATTATACCATTGTAGGGTTCGAAGCTTTTTGTTTTAGGGGTTTTGTTTGCAGGCCGAATTGAACGAATCCAATGGTTCCATCATGTTCAGAACGAAATTTGGAGTTAATCCATGGATTTCCTTTTGATTTTTGTTGCTTGCATAAAGTTTTGTGGTGCTGCAGGGCTAAGAAAACGCAACAAAAAACCGTTGCCATTGTGCCTGCGTTTTTACGTCTCCACGAGGAAGAAACAGTCTGGGCGCGCTTCTTTTTAAATTATTGAGTTAATTGGTTTTTGTTTATTTTAAGTTTGAAGCGTCTAACCAACATCAAGCGATCAATGGCCTAGTGGTTGAAGCTATCCGCGTTAGTCTTCTGGTATGAGGACACCAGTTCGATCCATGGCCTCCACAGGTATTTTTACCAATTTTATTTGTATTGATTTGCTACAGCATCTGGTGCTCCACCCCTACGCTTGTGAACAACGAGCCCTCAGCCCCTCACCGTAGGATGGATAAATCTCCGGATCAAGGGGCTTCAAAAGCGCAAGTCCATCATGGACCACCATAGTTGTACCACACTGAATAGAAGCTAAGTCTTCTTTCTCTTTTTCTTTCTTTAATTGTTTTATTCTTTATTTTCTTTTCAAATCATAAACCCTTTGTTTTACTATTATTTTATTTCCAAACATAAAACTTTTTATTCTTTTTAAGCAATTATTTTTTTTAAAAAAAATTATTTTATAATTAAATAATTGATTAGTTTAATTATTAATGATAAGTCTTATTTGATTTAAATAATTAGTTGATTAATTCAATTGCTTAAATGATTTAGTTAATTATTAATATTTTCAAAATCCATATTAGGGTTAGAATGTTCAATTGAAACCTGATTGTCACCGATTTAGTTAATTAGGTTGAAAACCAATAATTAATTAATTTGACGTTTATCTATTCTATTAACTATGGTTAACTTGTGCCCGAATCATGGTTTGCGAGAATTTGCCATACACTAAAAAATATTTGTTTCTTGGTGCCTTTTCAGGGTTACTCGTCAAGTACACTCCGACTACGCGCCACGCCAAAGAACGAAGCTAAGTTCTAAATTCCTTTAATATTTAATATTTTTGCCTTTTATTTTATTTTAATTAGGGTTTGCCCTACACCGACATTTTCTTTGCTGTGCTTTATCAGGGTTAGCAACATGATTTTTCCCGAGCACGCGCCTTCAGAAAACCCGAAGGTCAACCCTAAAGGCTCCTAGCAACCATATCAAATCAAACGCAAAGCTAAGTATTTTTCATTTATTCATGCATTCTTAAATTTTTTATTCTTTTACTGTTAGGGTTAATTTCATTTGCCTTCGAGCCAATAATGCACTCACTCTCTTCTGTTTATTCTTTCCTTTGCAATTTTCAGGGTTTGTTGACCGCCAAGGCTACGAGTGTTGGTAACCCTAAACCCTAACCTTAATATTTTATGCTTTATTATTACTTATGTCAAACCCTATTAAGGGATCCGCTGGTTACAATTCCCCTCTCCTCCGCTGGTTTCATTTTCCCCTTCCCTTTATTGCTTTATATTATTGCGTGGTTAGTAATCTTAGGGAGTGCAAGCCTTAAACTGAATTAGAATAACTAATTAAAAGATAAATATCTGAATATAATCACGTGATTGTTGCACACACGCACGCTTTTGGGGTAACCTCTCTGTTGCCTTGTTGCCTGTTGCCTTGTTGCCTTGTGTTTTTTTTGCAGAATAAGCCACGTCCCTCGAATATGAGGATACCTCAGCCATGTTGCCTCGAATACTAAAGGTCATACGACCCTAAATGATGCTGCCTTCGATACACAAATGACCTCGACCCTCGGATGTTGCCTACGAAAAAAGGCTGAGGTATCTTCTGGCTGCCTACGAATAAGGCTTATTCTGATCCTTACCTTAGACTACCTGCCCTCCTATGGCATGGGACAGTCTTTGGGCAAAGGATATTTCGATGACCCTTCTACCTCCAAACGAAAGGCTTCCCGCCCTCTTATGGCAAGGATAGTCCCTTTCATTCTGAAAGGCTAAAAAGAGACCTATCATCTGAGTTTAAGGTAATTGCCCCTAATTGCCTTGCAATGCTCAAACTTTCATTATATTCTTTCTCATAATCTTTCAAAAGGGCTACGCTCATTTACGAGCTAAAGTCCCTATCTCTTTCATCTACATTTTCTAAGCAAACGAGCAAGCAAAGCAATTAAGAGCCCATGGAAAACCATGGATGCAAAGGGTGCCTTACACCTTCCCTTTGCATAAATTACCCCCCGAACTTAGATTTCTTTAAAAAGGTTTTTTTCTGTTTCTTTTTGCCTTTCTGATTTAGTTTGGATAAAATAAAAGTCGGTGGCGACTCTTGCTTAACCGCGACATTTCGATCGATAAAAAGTCTGTTCACCGTATTACAATATTATTTTTGGAACATCTAATGCTACACTTGGAAAGGAGTTTGCTAAGTCTATGCAGGCTGAGTTTGAAATGAGCATGATGGGAGAACTCAAGTATTTCCTTGGAATACAAATAAATCAAACATCAGAAGGAACATATGTTCACCAAACCAAGTATGTGAAGGAACTTCTGAAGAAGTTTAATCTTCTGGACTGCAAAGAAGCCAAAACTCCTATGCATCCAACATGCATCCTAGGTAAGGATGAGGTAAGTAAGAAGGTAGATCAGAAGTTATACAGAGGTATGATTGGATCTCTTCTATATCTGACTGCTTCTAGACCTGACATTCTGTTCAGTGTTTGTTTGTGTGCTAGATTCCAATCAGATCCTAGAGAATCTCATTTAACTGCTGTTAAGAGAATTCTAAGGTATCTGAAAGGTACTACTAATGTTGGTTTAGTTTACAGAAAATCTAAAGAATACAACTTAGTAGGATTCTGTGATGCTGATTATGCTGGAGACAGAATTGAAAGAAAAAGTACTTCAGGAAGTTGCCAATTTCTTGGAAGTCATTTGATCTCTTGGTATAGCAAGAAGCAAGCAACTATTGCTCTATCAACAACAGAAGCAGAATATGTCGCTGCTGCTGGCTGTAGTACACAGATGCTCTGGATGAAGAGTCAGTTAGAAGATTATCAGATATTTGAGAGTAACATTCCTATATTCTGTGATAATACTTCTGCTATATGTTTATCTAAGAATCCTATTCTTCATTCAAAAGCTAAACATATTGAGATTAAACATCATTTCATAAGGGACTATGTTCAGAAGGGTGTTATTTCTTTAAACTTTGTGGATACAGACCATCAATGGGCTGATATCTTTACAAAACCCCTGGCTGAAGATAGGTTTAAATTCATTCTGAAGAACATCAGTATGGATCTATGCCCAGAATGAGAAGATGAGAAGTTCTTATATATGAGTATCTTCTGAAATGAAATGTGATTTTCCAATCAGAAGTTCTGATTGAAATCTTTTAGAAATTATGATTCGGTTATTACTAACGTTTCATTGTCTAAGTTGATTCAGAACCTCTTTTAAAGCAAAACAGCTGTTACGTTTTATCTCGGGATGGTAAACCTGTCGTTACTATTCATGGATAAACGCGCGTGCAGTTGAAGGGACACCGACCATAGGTAACTGTGCTAGTCACCTCATTTGTCTTTATTATCTCTCCTCACGTCACGTAACATTAAATGCTAGTCATCATTCGTTTCATTTTATTTCCTTTTAAATACTCTTCAAACTCTTCTCTTTCCCTCTCATCTTTCTCTATCTCTTTTTTTTCTCTCTCTCTCTTCCATATCAAACCCTACTTGTTCATTTTTCTGCAAACACATCATGAACTCTTCATCAAGCCCAGGAAATAATGAAAATGATCAAAACAACAAAAGAAAAGCTGTTGAAACATCACCTTCCAAACCCAAAAAGATCAAAATCACCTATGATCCTCTCAAGGTGAATCCATTCGAAGCAATGTTGTCTGGAAATTATTCTAGACGAGTGTTTCATCCTCCTGGTGAAAGCCCTCCATCATCTCCATCTTCTTCCTCATCTTTCGACCTTCAAGACTCAGCTTCCTCTTCATCTAACCTTTCCTCTCCCTTAGTCTCTTCTGAAGAAATCTCTTCATCTTCACCTGCTGGGAATGCTGTCTCTGGTAAAGATGGTGGAAGATCTGCATCAGAACCAAGTCTCCCTGACTCCTCGCCTGAAAGCCCGAGAAGCAGTCAATGAAGCGTTTCACTCCTTCATGGCATGCTGGCACAGACGTTGTCTTAGCTAGGGTCCTAGGATTTGGTATGTGTAGTTTTCTTTTCCTTGTTGCTTCTGCTTGTTAAACATAGGAATTTCTTGTAATATCTTTTGATTATCAATGAAAAAGTTTCTTTGATTTACATTCCAGTGATTCTATTTGTCGTTTTATGCATCTGAATCTTTTTAAATATTCTTTTTGATGTTATGACAAAAAGGGGGAGAAGATAAATGATAAATGATTTGATTAAATCTATCAGTTGCTGGGTAAAGAGGCTCCCACACATTCACTAACAAGAACTGCAAGTTCTATATGGTTTAAGTGTTTTGCAGGTACAGAGAAGTGAAGTGAATCTTCAGAAGCAAACACTAGAAGCAAAACCATAAGAAGCGTTATTCTGTAAAAGGAATAAGCTCTTGGAAACTGAAGCAAGCTGAGTGCTGTCAAGCTTCAGGAATCAGAAGCACGATCAGAAGCACTGATAATAGAATTTGAATATCATTGTCTATCCTGTTCTGACAAAATTCTATTTGCTCTGATACATATAATGTTATGGCTCTGATACATTATTTGCTCTGATACATTATTTCAGCCTATATGGCTCTGATACATATAATGTGTTCAAACATACATTTTATGTTCTAACTCGTTCATGCTGACTTTTGTCGTTTAGTTTTTGTTCTGTAACATTTCAGGATGTAGAGATGCTCTGATGATGCTCTGGTACATTCAACAATGTTCTGATACAAATCTAGCATGAAGTGATGTTGGTAGAAATTCAAAGCTCTGAAGCTATCCGAGGGAAGCAGGAATCAGAAGCTGCGAATGTTCTAAAGATCCAGAAAACTCAAGTTCTGAAGCTGTCCTGAATGGAAGCAGAAGTCAGAAGCTGTGAATGTTCTGAAGATCAAAGAAATTCAAGTTCTGAAGCTGTCCACGATGGAAGCAGGAATCAGAAGCTGTGAGTGTTCTAAGGATCTAAAGAAATTCAAGTTCTGAAGCTGTCCAATGGAAGCAGAAGTCAGAAGCTATGAATTCTCTGAAGGCAGAAGCTTATATGATCGTCTCTACCGAAATAATCAGGGAAGTCTTTTATCAAAGTTCTTCGAGTATTTATTTCAGGGGGAGATTATTTATCTCAGGGGGAGATTGTTAATCTCAGGGGGAGACATATTCATATGCTTATGCTATAGCTGTGTAATTTGTCTTTTGCCGTCTACTCTTTCTGATCGCAAATTCATATCATTTATATATGTTTTTGTCATCATCAAAAAGGGGGAGATTGTTAGAACAAGATTTGTTCTTATCAATTATCTTAGTTTTGATGATAACAATAATATGAATTTTGCTTAAGATAATATGGTACTCTAATCCAATGCAATTTCCCTTTCAGGAAATATATATATAAAGAGTACGCATAATTCAGCGCTCAGAAGTTGTGTCTCAAATGGTTCAGCATGCAACATCAGAACATGGTCTGGCAAGACATCAGAAGATGGTCGAAGCAGAATCAGAACATGGGTCTATGGAAGCATCAGAAGAACATGAGATCAGAAGCACTGAAGATCAGAAGATGGTATCACGCTCAGAAGCACTTCAAGGTCAGAAGATCAGAAGATGCTATGCACCAAGCTGTTTGACTCTGATGATATTCAAACGTCGTATTCACAAACATCAGATCAGAAGGAAGTACAGGTGGCAGACTACGCTGACTGACAAAAGGAACGTTAAAGCTACTAAAGGCAACGTCAGTAGACACAGCGTGAACAAGGCTCGAGGTAGTTGACAAAAGCGTATAACATTAAATGCAATGCTGTACGGAACACGCAAAGCATTAAATGCACTCAACGGTCATCTTCTCAACGCCTATAAATATGAAGTTCTGATGAGAAGCAAGGTTAACGATTCTGCACCAAAACAACTTATATCAAACTTGCTGAAACGCTGTTCAAATCTAAACTCAGAATCTTCATCTTCATCAAAGCTCACTACATTGCTGTTGTAATATTTTAGTGAGATTAAGCTTAAACGATTAAGAGAAATATCACAGTTGTGATTATCGCTTTTAAGAAGCATTTGTAATACTCTTAGAATTACATTAAGTTGTAAGGAACTAGAGTGATCGTGTTGATCAGAATACTCTAGGAAGTCTTAGGAGTGAACTAAGCCTAGAGTGATCGTGTTGATCAGTAGACTCTAGAAAAGTCTTAGAGGGTATCTAAGCAGTTGTTCCTGGAGTGATCAGTGTGTGATCAGAAGACTCTGGAAGACTTAGTTGCGGACTAAGTGGAAAACCATTGTAATCCGTGCGATTAGTGGATTAAATCCTCAGTTGAGGTAAATCATCTCTGCGGGGGTGGACTGGAGTAGCTTCGTTAACAGCGAACCAGGATAAAAATAATTGTGCAATTTATTTTTATCGTCCAAGATTTAAAGTCACACTTATTCAATCCCCCCCCTTTCTAAGTGTTTTTCTATCCTTCATGATTTTGTTTCTAGGAAACAAAGTTGTGTTGAATCACATTTTTCTTGGTTGTTTGTGGGTTGGGAAACACTATGTGAGTGTGAGTGAAATCTGATTTTTTCTGCACAAGTTTAAAGATGAGTGGAAGCAACTTGAATACCAAACTTCCAGTTCTTGATGGTAAAAACTGGAATAGATGGATGATTCAAATGCGTGTATTATTTGGTGCTCAAGATGTTTTAGATCTTGTCACTAGAGGATATGTTCCGGTTGCAGCGGATGCAACGAAAGAACAAAGAGAAGCACAGAGGGAAACGAACAAGAGAGATCAAAAGGCATTGTTCTTCATCCATCAGTGTGTGGATGTGAATGTGTTTGAGAAGATTTATGATGCTATGACGTCTAAGGAGGCGTGGGATATACTGGTCAGGTATTACGGTGGTGACGTATCAGTAAAGAAGGTGAAGCTTCAATCCCTGAGAAAACAATATGAAAATCTCAACATGAAGAACAATGAGAAAGTTTCTGAGTATATCTCTAGAGTGATTGTGATCACTAATGAGATGAAGGCTTGTGGAGAAACTCTTTCTGAACAAGTAATCATAGAGAAGATATTGAGGTCTCTTACTCCTCAATTTGATTATATTGTTGTATCTATTGGACATTCTAAAGATCTGGAAACCATGAGAATAGAAGAGTTGCGAAGCAGTTTAGAAGCACAAGAGTTGCGTCTGACTGAGAGAACTTCTGAGAGAGAAGTTGAGCAAGCTCTGAAGGCTTGTTTTGTCAAGAAGGACCAGAAGCATAGACGTGGTGATAGACTTTAGAAGGAAGCCTCAACTTCTGATGAGAAGATATATCAGAAGAGGTTCAGATGATGAACCTGTGTTATTGATGGCTTTAGAGTCTGACGGAAGATGTTCGTTAGAGTGGTGGTATATGGACACTGGGTGTTTAAATCACTTGACTGGAAACAAACAATGGCTGATAGACTTTGACTCTGAAAGGAGGACAAAGATCAGATGTGCTGATGACAAGTACCTGTATGCAGAAGGTATGGGAAATGTCAAAGTCAAAGTGAAGAATGGAAGGACTGTTCTGCTCAAAGATGTTTGGTATGTTCCTGGAATCACAAGCAATGATGAGTGTAGGTCAGCTCAATGATAAAGGTTTCTTAGTTGTTATGAAGAACAACCTCTTAAAGTTGTATGATTCCAATCAGAAGTTGATTATGCAATCTGAATAGGGAAGCAACAGAGTATTCAAGGTGAATGTAGAAACAGCTGAAACAAAGTGTCTGAGTGCTGAAGGCTCAGAAGGTGATAGTAAGCTGTGGCACAAGAGGTTCGGGCATTTAAACTATAGAAGCCTGGGGCATCTAAGTTCTAAGAAGCTTGTACATGGCATTCCAAAGATTGTGAAGCCTGAGAAGTCACGTGAGGTATGCATGAAAGGCAAACAACCCAGATTGCCATTTGTATCAGAAGTTGCTCCAAGAGCAAAGCATGCTCTGGGAGTAGTGCACTCTGATGTGTGTGGACCATTTACAGAACCTTCACTTGGAGGAAATAGGTATTTTGTGTCTTTTGTGGATGAGTTCACAAGAATGACGTGGGTAACACTTATCAAGTTTAAGACTGAGGTGTTCACAGAATTCCAGAAGTTCAAGGTGAAGGCTGAGAAGCAGAGTGGTCAGAAGAAAAAGATTCTCAGAACGGATGGTAGAGGTGAGTATAACTCCACAGAATTCCAGAAGTTCTGTGATGATAATGGAATTGAGCATGAGGTTACTGCTCCTTATACTCCTCAACACAATGGTCTTGCTGAACGTAGAAACCGTACTTTGCTTGATATGACGAGAAGTATGCTAAAATAGAAGAAGCTTCCTCATAATCTATGGGGAGAAGCTGTTGCTACTGCAGCATATGTGCTCAACAGGTGTCCAACGAAGAGGCTGAAGGAAATTGTTCCTTTAGAGAAGTGGACTGGAGAGAAGCAGAGTGTTAGTCATCTGAAGGTTTTTGGTTCTGTGTGTTACAAACACGTCCCAGAAGCTAGAAGGAAGAAGCTGGATGATAGGAGTAGAGTCATGTTATTGGTGGGGTACCACAGTACAGGTGCATACAAACTCTATTGTCCAGAGACTAACAAAGTTGAAGTCAGCAGAGACGTCATCGTGAAAGAATTAGAAGTTTGGGATTGGAGAGAGTCTCAACCAACTTCTGATGTAGAGATAACTTTTGAAGAAGAGTTAGAGTCAGAAGATGAAGAATCTTCTGAAGATGAGTCAGATGGTGAATCTGATTCTGATCCAGATTCTGATGATGATCCAGAGTCTGGTGGTAGTCATGATTCAGGAAGGGAAAACTCTGAAGACGCAGAGTCTGGAGGACAAGCTTTTGGAGATGATCATGAAGGTGGAGACTCTGGAGGTGGTGACTCTGGAGTAGTTGACTCTGAAGTAGCTCAACAGCCACAAAGAGTCAGAACAATACCTAGAAGGTTTGCAGATTTTGACATGTTGCAAGACACAAAAGTTGACTCAGAAGGAGATGTCATTCAGTGTGCCATGTTAGTAGATTCTGAACCAGTGAGTATTGAAGAGGCACTCAAGAAGAAGGTATGGCTGAATGCCATGAAAGAAGAACTTGAGGCTATAGAAAGAAACAAGACTTGGAAGTTGACAGAACTTCCAAAGAAGAAGAAAGCCATCAGCGTCAGATGGGTTTTCAAGGTAAAGCTGAAGCCAGATGGATCAGTTGGTAAACACAAAGCGAGGCTAGTGGCTAGAGGTTTTCTTCAGAAACCTGGACTAGATTACTTTGAGGTGTTTGCTCCTGTAGCTAGACATGAAACAATCAGACTGGTGATTGCGTTAGCTGCAAATAGAGGTTGGTCCTTGATGCATCTGGATGTAAAGTTTGCATTTCTGAACGGTCCATTACAAGAGGAGGTATATGTGTCACAACCCCCTGGCTTTGTGAAAAAGAATCAGGAAGGGATGGTGTACAAATTACATAAAGCTCTGTATGGATTGAAGCAAGCACCCAGAGCTTGGAATTTGAAGATTGATTCATTTTTCAAGAAGCAAGGGTTTCAGAAGTGTGAGATGGAATATGGAGTTTATGTGCAACATTCTGGAAGAAATATGATTATGTTGTGTCTGTATGTTGATGACATATTGCTTACGAGAAGTTGTCCAGAAGATCTGATGAAGTTCAAGAAGGTGATGATGAATGAGTTTGAGATTACAGACCTTGGGAAAATGTCATATTTTCTAGGGATGGAGATTTTGTACTCAGAAGATGGTATCATTCTACATCAGCTGAAGTATGAGTTAGAACTTCTGAAGAAATTCAAGCTGGAGAATTGCAAAGCTGTTGTTACACAGTCAGAAACGAATCAGAAGTTGGACTCTGACTCTGAAGGTGAAGATGTTGATGCTACGATCTTCAAACAACTGGTGGGTTCTTTGAGGTATTTGTGTAATACCAGGCCTGATATATGCTATGCAGTTGGATTGGTTAGTAGGTTCATGAGTAAACCTAAGTGGCCCCATTACCAAGCTGCTGTTAGAGTCTTGAGATATGTCAAGGGAACTCTGAAGTATAGCATATTGTTTCCTTATGGGAGAAAGGAAGAATCAGAGTTATTGAGTTAATCTGATTCTGATTGGTGTGGAGACAGAGTAGATAGAAGGAGTACTTCTGGATATTTGTTCATGTTTCTGGGAGGTCCTATTTCTTTGAGTTCCAAGAAGCAACCTGTAGTTGCTCTATCAACCTGTGAAGCTGAGTAAATCGCAGGCGCTGTAGCTGCATGTCAAGCTGTGTGGCTTCTGAACTTATTAGAAGATCTGAAGATTAAAGTGAAGAAGCCCCTGAAGCTGATGATTGATAACAAGTCTGCAATCAATCTTGCCAAGAATCCGGTGTTACACGGAAGAAGCAAACATATTGAGACTAAGTATCATTTCTTGAGAAGCCAAGTCCAGAATGGAACATTAGGAGTTGTGCACTGTAGCACCCAGAAGCAGATGGCTGATGTTTTGACGAAGGCGATAAAGACGAATCAATTTCTGCTCTTAAGGGATGGAATTGGCGTTGCCAGCTTTGATTGAGGAATATGAATTAAGGGATGGTATTGAAGAGTAATTCAATATTCAGAAGATGAGCATCAGAAGTTCTAATGTGGGCTGATCTTCTGATGGTTACTCAGAAGATAGTGTTGACCAGAAGATGTTACCTTCTGGGTCCCATTAGCTTAGCTGTTTAGTAGTAAGGGTACCTTAAACTTGTTCACTAAGTTTAGTCTGTTAGGGCCTACGTGGTAAGAATTTTTCTTTTGTATAAATAGCCTTGTAGTAGCTATCATTTAACATCAACGCAAGTATAACAACAACTTTATTCTCTCTCATTAATCTTTGCGCCGTTATTCTCTTTGTCATCATCTTTATTCTTTGTGCACCAACAACCGGAAGACTTTGCAAAAGATTTCCGGTAATTAGTTTTAACTTTTATTTTACATACCAGAAGACTTTGCCAAAGAGTTCCGGAATGAAAAATAATTTTGCAAGAAAAGTGAAAATTTTGGCGAATTAATTAGTTTTTTCATACCGAAAGACTTTCAAAAAGTGTTCCGGTACGACAATTTCTTTACCGGAACACTTTCAAAAAGTATTTCTATTTACATGCGTAGGGGTACAATTTTCTCATTTTTTTTATAGATAGTAAAATTGAAATGATAAAATGGTTAAAAATATTAAAGGATAAAATATTTTTTTTAAAATTATAAGAGTGTAATACTAATTGTAGATTAACAAAATTCTTGTTACGAACATCAACGAAAATGGACGAATTTTTTATGGCCTTTGGATTTAAACACGCTAGGCACGGTTTTATTTATCTACTTTCCATGTATATTATTCTATCTGACAATTATATGCTATTGTTGGCATATTATATTATTATTACTATATATTATCGTTGGCTTGTGATGAAAATACTTTCCTATAGGGCTGACAACGAATAAAACTAACTCGAAAATAGTTTGAAGTTCGATTTGAAAATTAAATTGTTGAACTAGGTTCATGAACCAAATGAGCTGGATATGAAATAAAAATTAAGTTCGTTAACTAAATGAGCTGAACTTGAACTATACATAGTTCGATTCGTTAGGTTCATAAGTCAATTTGATTATATATTAAAAATTCTTAACGAGTCGAACTGAACTGAGGCGAGCTTGAATCGACTCATTTTCAGCCCTACTTTCCTAATACAAAATAATAGAGTTGTCGTAAAAAAATAAAAATTCTAATAATGCGATAAAAATTAACTTATAATATATATTAAAAATAATTTAAGAATTTTAATTAAAAAGTGAAGGTAATTTTGTCAATAATAATAAATATAGATTTTATCATAACTTCTCTCCTTCCCCTCCCTTCCAAATTCCTTTGATTTGGAGGGAACGAAAATTTGCTTCAGGAGTGAATCTGATTAATTCCAATCCCCCCCTCTTAAAAAATTGAACTAAACATACTTAACTTAAAAATAATTTGTATTTTGAAACTAATTTACATATTTAACCTTATAATTTTACTATAAAATTCACGATATTTACCATTTATAATTTAAATACAAATTCATTGACGAAATATAAATATTCAATTCGATAACATAAAAAAAATTATAAAAAACATAACGGTTATAATATATAATTTTAAAAAAATTATCGAATACAATAAAATCTAGGCAAAATACCTTTTTTCGTCCCTTAACTTTACCTCGGGGTCCATTTTGGTCCCTCAATTTTTAAAATGTTCAAATAGACCCCTTATCTATTAAAAAAGTGGCACGTTAGTCCTTTCCGTCTATTTGATAGTAACAGACGTTTAATAGTGTATGCGTGGTGTCTGACGTATCTATGTTTTGCACTCATGGCAAGTTACGTGGCATACATGTCACTACGAAAGGTCAGAACATTCTAAAAATTGTTCAAAAATTTTGTTAACACCAAGGTTCAAACCGACAACACCTTGCTTAATGGACACAAGCTTTACCACTAGGCTATGTACATTTTTTTTAGACAAAATTATACCCAGGGTCCTTTAAGTTATTTTATTGTAACAAGTTAGTCCTAGATGTTTATTTCGCTACAAGTTGGTCCTTTATGTTAACTAACGTCTGCACAATTAACCTTTTTCATAAACTTCGTTCCAAAAAAACCGAAGTGACACTAATGGTGTTGATGTATCACTTAACATACGTTAGAGACCATCATTGAATCCTATAATAAAATTTTCAGAATTTTTTAGAGCATAAAAATATTTTTAAACTAATTAAAATGCACACAAAAGAAATAAATTAAATAAAAATAATAAAACAGAAAATAAAATTCTCAGAAAATTACACAAAGTGTAAAATGAGAAGAAATATTTTTAGGAATTTTTTCATAATTTTTGGACCAACAATGAGTTTAATATGAATTTTAAAAGTTAAAAACGAAATAAAATAAAATTAATAAAACAGAAAAAAGGTCAACGATGCATACATTAGTTAACATAAAGGACTAACTTATAGCAAAAAATATATAAAGGACCAACTTGTTACAATAAAATAACTTAAATGACCCTGAGTATAATTTTGCCTTTTTTTTATATACTTTTCTTCTGAAAATATTTATTTAAATACTGGCAGCCATTTAATACTAATAATAGTAATAATAATAAGAATACTGCAGCTGTTTATTATCATTTCAACAAAAATGGAAATGGCCTAGTGGTATAGTTTAGTTTTCATAAACCCAATTGTCCTCAGTACACTATTAAACGTCTGTTTCCATCAAATAGACGGAAAGGACTAACCTGACACATTTTTAATAGATAAAGGGTTTATTTGAACATTTTAAAAATTAAGGGACCAAAATAGACCCCGAAGTAAAGTTAAGGGATGAAAAAATGTATTTTACCTAAAATCTAACAAAATTATTAGAAACAAAAATATTACAATAATTAAAATGTAACATAAAATAAAAAATAAAAAATTATTATAATTATAATAAGTGTAAATTTATAAATATAATTATAATTAAAATGAAGCAGTCCCTCCGAATCTTCCTAAATCGAAGGAAGCAAAAAATAGTTCAGAAAGAAATTTAGTCCCCTCCATCTACGTCCCTTTCCCCTCTTAAAACTTGAATCAAACACATAAACTATTAAATATCCTCTCCCCTCTCCTCCATTTATCCAAGCCAAATAGACCCTAAGAGTCATCCAGACATGATTATTTTATTCTTGTATTTACTGTCTTTTATTTTATTGTATAGTGTGAAATGCCTTCTCGTGTCACATTTCTATTAATAAATGTAAATTTGTATGTTACGGTTTTTTTTAGTGTTTTTACTCATTTTATGATTAATTTGTTATAGTAGACGTTTTACTATTGACATTCACCTGTATAATTATGTAATACATCTAGTAAATAAATTAATACATGCTTCACCAGTTTAATTTTTAGAATGGAGAAAACTTACGGAAGAGTAATTCGTCAATCCAGTTGATAGTATGCAGGTAGTAATCATGTAGTATGGTGGAGAAAAAAGTAGAGATATTTAAAAAAATTATAAATTTTTTAAAATTAATAAATTGCTATAAAATAATTTTATTAAGAAAAGTAGATTTAAAAAAACAATTTTTTGTGAAATTAAAAAATTATTACTAATTCTTTTTTATAAATGGATACCTATCCTAAAAAGTTGTTAATGAATGGATTATTTCCCGTTTGTTTTGGTTTTTTTTTTTTAAATAATTTTTATAGTGTTACATAATTTAGTGAAAAAAAGTTTTTTAAAGAAATTTTTTATTAAAACTTCAAATTTTGTTTGAATAGTTATTCTTAAAATGTGATTTTAGGTATTTCATCTATTTAAGAAAAAAAATTGGATATCAAAATTTCAAAAAATCACTTAATTTTGAAGCCATTTTAAATAGATTTTCGTAAAAATCATTTTTGAAATACAACCTTTTAAAAAAATTACGATTTTGACTAAGTTTTGATCTTCAATAATGTGTGTTTATGTTATAGAATGTCAAAATTAGTGTTTCATTTTAGAAAAAACGAATATAAAAAAACTTGTAATATTTTGAAAAACAGTTTTGGAAAATCTATTTTCTAAAATATAAAGAAAAAATCCATTTTTTTAAAGCTGAAACAAACAAACCCTATATATTTTGATGGAGGTGAATAGATTAATGGATTGTTTCAATCCATCAATTAATATTTCAATCTATATCCATTCAATCCATCAATTTTAACATCCGGATAATTATTAAGCTTAATCTAACTTGATGGAATAGTATAAACTTATAACCACCCCCATAAAAGCAAAGACCTCTTAACGCACTAACTAAAAAGAACAATTCAACATATCACGGTTTGTTAATCAATAAGATCTTATATGATATTTATTAATTAATAAAATAAGGGTTAAATAAGTTTGAAGTCCTCATAAATATCACATTATTCAATTTTAGTCCCTAAAAAATTTTTCTTCAAAGAATGGTCCTCCTAAAATTTTCCGTCCGTAATTTTGATCCCTTCCGTCTATTTGTTCTAACGGAAGCTGACGTGGCACGCCACATGTCACGCCACATCACTTAAAGTCAATAGTTAAAAAAACACATTAAATTGCAGGGGTTACAAACCTCCCTAAATAGAGTCCCTAAAAATAACCCATTATTCATGTAATTTGTACTTTATGATTGCTGAGTTCTTAACAAGATGCTTCTGTTTAGGTGGTTCTTTTTGGTGATCATTGTGAGTTTGGTCCAACTATTATGTGCAAGAAAGCAGCTCGTGTTAGGTTTGCACCGTCATTTTTTGAACGCCTTGTCTTACTTGGTGTCAAACCTATTAGGTTGCGGGTAAATGGGCTTTTAGTTTTCAATCGAAAATTGATGAATAAAGCTGTTTTGAATTTCTATCTCGCATTTATTGACAATCTGCTTCGTCAGTTATGTCTGGGTTAGAATATCCCATGCCAAGTTAGTCTAGTTTGGCTTATTTTTTTAAAGTTAGTTTGTTCTATTGACCTTTAAGGTTTCTTTTTATTCTTGCAAATATCAGGTTCATTACTGAATGCATCCATGCCTTTCTAAATTTTCCTCAAACAATTTTTATGAAGGCACCCTATAAAATGATGTTACTGTTAACGAGAGGCAATCTACAAAAATTGATTTTCCATGGCCTGTACCAAATTGTCCCATGTTTCTTTATGTTCAAGTATTTTAATTATATATATCATGTTAGTGAATGTTGTTTTCTTATGAGCATGAATTTGAAGGTGTCATGATTTTGGTGTGATTTTATTTTGGACGTGTTTCCTAAATTTTATTCATTATAATTTTATATCATTTTATTATCAACTTTCTAAATTTTATTCATGATAATCAACCTGTGTTTATATATATATATATATATATATATATATATATATATATATATATATATATATATATATATATATATATATATATATATATATGAGAGGATCAAATGACACAAAGATGTCAAAGTTTAATTTGACACCTAATCTCAACCGTTAAAATAATTGATCAAACGGTGATATTAAGTAGCCTATTTTTTAGGAGAATAATATATTAAATATTTTTTATTATTATTTTATTACATTTACTATCACCGTTTGATCAATTATTTTAACGGTTGAGATTTGATGTAAAATTAAACTTTGACACCTTGGTGTCATTTGATCCTATCCCTATATATATATATATATATATATATATATATATATATATATATATATATATATATATATATATATATATATATATATATATATAGTGGTGTTTGACTGTTTGTTGAATGCTTTTTAAAAGCTTGCAACATGCCTCATTTAAGGAAGTTTATGTCTAGCTTACTTTATTTACCATAATTTCATTGATATATAGGAAGTTATTCAATTGAGTACAGCAGTGGAGTTATTTAACACGAAGTATTCCAAGAGAGCCTTAGGATAGTTCCATCAAAGAGCACTTGTATCTACAATGGTGTTGTTATCTTTCTTGCGCAGATTATGACGAGAATGAGGTCAATGTTGATTTCACTAATGAATTTTTTCTGCAACAATCTCTTCAACATTGTAACCAACTCACCTTCATTGTCTTCTTTTTTCTTTTCCAACATTCTCAATATCAAATTCATTATTCAAATTAACAATAATCGAAGGAGAATACGAATTGTTGCCTCGTACTTTTTTTGAGCATTCTCATTGAAATTTTTCTCTCAGGCATTTCATCAAACAGCTTCTATGCATTTTCATGGTTGCCTGTTTCAATACATTATTTGTACAAATGCAACATTTTGCCAACAACTTAGCATTAGCCACCTCATTAACCAACCTGGAATTGACAATTTCAGTCCTTTGGCGACCTTTTCTTTCTCGATTCAAAACTAATTTAATGTCATCAACATATGCACATATTTTATCATGCTCTTTGAAGGAAATCAAAGAGAAGGAAGATACCAGATACGAGGTCATTTAATCCTGGCCATGGATGAAACTCTAACAATATCTTGTTCATGGAAACTGTGGCAATCTCTCTCTATCCTTGCAAGCACATGAATAACACTTCACCAACTTCGAAATAATTTAGGGAGGTTTGAAACCCCCACAATCTAATGTCTTTTTCTTTAATTCTGCCTTTGTCTCACGTGGCGATACGTGTGGCATGCCACGTAAGCTTCCGTTAGAGCAATCTAACGGGAGAGATCAAAGTTTATGACGGAAAATTTTATAAGGACCAAAATTCGACGAAGTTTTTTGTAAGGACTAAAAGTGAAAAGTGTCATATCTATAGGGACTAAAAACTTATTTAACCCATAAAATAAATACACATTACATATTCACCTAAAATTTTAAGACATAAATATTTTGTTTTTCCAGTTATATGTGAGACTTTCTCATATTACTAATACTTGTTATTTTCAACACAACATACTGTGTAGGTTTTCGCCCGATTTTATATATTGATCATATATGCTAAAGGTTCAGTCTGAGGTATAAAAAAAGACATTCTATAGCAATGTATTATATATTTGTCACACACACGCTGGTATGAATGATTTTTATCATCATCTTATACTATTTTATATTTAGGTCTCTAATCTATATATGATTGATTCTATCTATTGCAAGGGCAAGGCCGTGTAGACTGTGCATCTTACCCTCCCAAGATCTCTCAATGGTGAGAACGTTGTGCTTCAAGATGCTATTTTATTTGTGATTATTGTTTGGTTATTTAGGTCTGCATATTGAGCCATGCTTTTGCTTTTTGATTTCTCTGTTTCATGCGAGTATGGATTGTCTCCCGTGAGTTTTTCACTAGAGAAAGTCCAGTGAAAATCATCACAATTCAATTGCCTCTTCATTCAATTTTTTTTTTTTTTTATATACCGGAAAAAATGAATGGTTCAGATTTAACTGAAAGTTTTCAGGAGACAACGTGCTCCCGTTTCATGCAATGGCATGGGTAATAAAAGTTGTGACACCAGTTTTTTTATGTTCATTGGAAACCTTATAGGTTTTATCTCAAGAGTAGTTAACTAAAGGATTGTATATTAAGTTAAATTACCCATAAATTCCTTACTTATCAATCTTAAAAGTTATCCATAAATTTTATTGTATCCATGTGTCTATTATGAATAATGTTCCATTGGATTCACATGTATATAATGTATATAATGCTTTCTCAAGTTAGAAGAAGGCGAGGTTCCTCGTGAATTAGTGAACCTAGAGGAAAGAGATAGATCAGCAGCAACATTCTAAGTTGTCGATGCCACATGAGGCCCATAACCCGTGAAGTCTCTCGGTTGTCATAGGTGTCTTTCTATCATCTTATGATTCCGTTAGAGGCCTTTCAAAGAAAGAGGGGGTTCACAATCTTTTCTTGAAATTAGAGGTGTACATGGGCCGGTTTGGATTGGGTTTGGCCAAACTCAAGATCTAATTCATATTGGACACTTCAGTTTGGGTGATGTAAATTAAC